>NC_052345.1:10643222-10863222 GCF_016432855.1 Salvelinus namaycush
TCGCGGCTAACTGGTGCTAGCTTCGGGGCAAGGGCGTTAGCCACTATAGCCACTCGGTAGCAGCTAGCTAGCAGCGATGATCCGTTGCAAAGGTCCAGAGCTTACGCAAGTATCCGGTGGAGTAGTGGATTCTAGCCGTGTCCGGGAGGCATCGGCTGGGTAGCCGGGTGATCACAGAGTAGGCCGTTAGGTGTGCCTGGCTCAGGGCTAACTTCGGGGCTGAGTCACTTGGTGGCAGCTAGCTAGCTGTGATGATCAGGAGTAATGGTCCAGGGTTTACGGCAGGAATCTGGCGTTGTAGTGGAGAAAAAGAGTCCGAGGCTGGTAGGTATTATCCAGGCAAAAAAAAAACGGTTGGTGACTCTGCAGAAGGTATAGGCCACTAGCAGTGACTAAATAGCTTGTAGCTAATTAGCTGGTTAGCTTCTGATGGCTAGCTGCTGATGGAGGTTCTGGCTATAAGGTCTAAAAGAAATAGCGGATCCGTGTCACATTGAGTGAGGCGGGTTACCGGAAGGTATATTTAATTTAAAAATAGAAAAGAGATACAAAAAGTAAACGAGAGGACGACAAACCACGTCTGCACTGCTACGCCATCTGTATGCAAGCCAGGAGATGTTATTGTTATTTTCTCAATAGAAACATCTGGAAATAGCCATTTAAATTCCTTATGCATCAATGTTCCTCTCTGATGAAGAATACACAGACCATACAAAACATTATGAGCGCCTGCTCTTTCCATGACATTGACAAAACATTTACTGTAAGTGCCTTTGAACAGGGTATGTTAGTAGATGCCAGGCATATCGGTTTGTGTGTGTCAAGAACTGCAACTCTGCTGGATTTTTCACGTTCAACAGTTTCCTGTGCGTATCAAGAATGGTTCACCACCCAAAGGACATCCAATTCGACATAACTGTGGGAAGCATTGGAGTCAGCATGGGCCAGCATCCCTGTGGAACGCTTTCAACACATTGTTGACGGATTGAGGCTATTCTGAAGGCAAAGGGGGGTGCAACTCAATATAAGGAAGCTATTCCTATGTTTTGTGCACTCAGTGTATATCTTTACATCATAAATAATGTCATGCATGTTCACTTGTTTGAAGGATGCAAGATGAGTAATGATTGATACATTTCTGAAGGTTTTAGATTAATCCAAGGAGTTAATTCATGTTGACAATAATGAGTCACAGATGTGCAGCATGGACAAATGATACAAGTGAACACAAAGGGAATACTCAGTGTCTTGGCTCAATGTGTTCCAGGTTACTACAGCAGGACAGGACAGCTACTATGTGTCCTACCAGAGGGATCCATTCCTCAAAATCAAACTGCCCAAATATTCTCTGCCTAAGGTAAGCAACATTCATTTTACAGTGATAAACCCATGCCTCTGGATATACATGTAGGAGATCAATTATTCAGATTGAGTATTTTTAGTATTTAGAAAATGTGTTATACTTTTTAACTCTGCATTGTTGGGAAAGATCTCGTAAGTAAGCATTTCACGGTAAAGTCTACACCTGTTGTACACGGCGCATGTGACAAATAAAATGTGATTTGATTTGAAGTAATTTGTAACATTACTACACAGTGATGTGTAATCTCATAGTGTGTAGTCCCACTCTTCTATTGCAGCTGTTAAAAGACACTATATGTTGTGTAGAGAACATTGGCAGGTAAACTGTGAAACATTCAATATGCACACAAGACCTGATCTTGTGACGCCCAACACGTACTCGGCAGCTCGTTACAAACCCAACCCATAAGATCTATCATCGCGGCGGTGCAGGAGTGGAACCAGAATGACACATACAACCTGTACCTCTCCGACACCCTGGCCATGGAGAACGTCAAGACCACCCAGATGCTGGACCTGTATGAGGTAAGTGTTCACAGTGTGTGTGTGTGTGTGCACATGGGATGACACCTACCACCGACACCAACGGACTGGTAATAGCCTTGTTATTCCCTATGTCATCACATTAACAATCATTGCAGATCGTCCCCCCTCCTTTTTCCCCTCTTTCTCAGGATGAATCCCCAGTTTATCACAGACACTGGCAGGTGTGATGGAGGGAGGCAGAGGAGTGAGATATGGGTCTGATCTTCAGAGTCAGATGTCATTAACAATGCTACTACTACTGCTGCTCCTTCTAACATGTGTGTTAATGGTTTACAAAAACAGAGTTAGTATTAAAATGAATGGTCACACCCAGTGGGTAAAACTGGTTGAAATGACGCCAATCCAGTTTTCCATTCAGTCTGATGTTGTTTTAACTAGTTTAACCCTCTGGGTATGCATGCATGTGCTGATCACAAACTATTGTAAATTGAAGTTGTGCTGTATGTATCGCTGAATGATCAATCTGGATAATCTTTCCTACAATCTAAATGTTTTTCTCTAACTCCCAGTCGAGTTAATCTTAGCCATTTAGTGTTAGGGTTTTCATTCAATCCATCTCCCAGAGGTATGAACTTCAACACTGATAATTACAGAACGTCCTAACTTGCCTAACACAGATAATACTCGGAGTGGTAGGCCTACAAATCAATGATAACCCAATGATGAACTACCTGATTCCCTAGTTACTCAGAGCTATAAATAGCTTTTGAATGAGTGAGTGGTAGGAGGGAGGAAAAGACAGAGGGAGGAAGAGATGATGGGAGGGAGGGAGGGTTAGCTAGATGATTTAGGTAATGTAATAGTCATGATGATGATGCTCCTTTCTGTTAGCCTAGCGGTTTGTGGTTTGTGTGTATTAGCTCTCTGCCAACACTCTTAACCCCTCCCCCCCATTTGGAGCCTCAGATTCTATGATTTAGCAGTGGATCCATATTTCTAATAGATTGCAGGCTCTCTGCGGGAGACTAAGTGCATGTACTGAGGGAAGTCTGGTATCTCAGTGGTAATTTATCATATTAGTGCTACTGTGATGAAGGTTTTTGTGTTGTTTGTTTTGTCTATGTAGGTGGATCCACATGCATACATCAGTCTATATTTAATATTACTAGAGCACTGGACATTGTTGTTTTGCCTACGTAGATGTTTCCGCACACATACAGGTAACTGCCAAAATAAAGGAAACGCCAACATAAAGCGTCTTAATTGGGCGCTGGGCCACCATGAGCCAGAACAGCTTCAATGCACCTTGGCATAGATTCTACTAGTGTGTGGAACTCTATTGGAGGGATGGGACACCATTATTCCACAATAAATTCCATTATTTGGTGTTTTGTTGAGGGTGGTGGCTGCTCCAGAATGTCCCATAAGTGTTCAATTGCGTTGAGATCTGGGGACTGAGACGGCCATGGCATACGGTTTACATAATTTTCATGCACATCAAACAATTCAGTGACCACTCGTGCCCTGTGGATGGGAGCATTACCAACAGGATTGAACTGCTTCACCATAGGTTGAAGTTTATCCCTCAGAATGGCTGTGTATTTATTGACATTTACCTTGCCCTCTAAGGGGTTGAGTGGACCTAAACCATGCCAGGAAAAATAACCCAACACCATAACAGAGCCCCCAGAACCCTCATTTACTCAAGTGTTTCCTTTATTTTGTTACCTGTAGCTCCATATGTAATATTACTAGATGACAGCCACACATACAGTACCAGTCAAAAGTTTGGACACACCTACTCATTCAAGGGTTTTTCTTTATTTTTACTATTTTCTACATTGTAGAAATCACAACTATGATATAAACATGTGGAATCATGTAGTAACCAAAAAAGTTTTAAACAAATCAAAATCAATTTATATTTGAGATTCTTCTAAGTAGCCACCCTTTGCCTTTGACAGCTTTGCACACTCTTGGCATTCTCTCAACCAGCTTCATGAGGTAGTCACCTGGAATGCATTTCAAGTAACAGGTATGCATTGTTAATTCGGCAGGATTAATTTGTGGAATTTCTTTCCTTGTTAATGCATTTTAGCCAATCCGTTAGGGGTGGTATACAGAATAGCCCTATTTAGTAAAATGCCAAATCCATATTATGGCAAGAACAGCTCAAATAAGCACAGAGAAACAACTCTCCATCATTAATTTAAGACATGAAGGTCAGTAAATGCAGAAAATGTGAATAACTTTGAAAGAACCATCAAGCGCTATGATGATACTGGCTCTCATGAGGACTGCCCCAGGAAAGGAAGACCCAGAGTTACCTCTGCTGCAGAGGATAAGTTCATTAGAGTTAACTGCACCTCGGATTGCAGCCCAAATAAATGCTTCAACGAGTTCAAGTAGCAGACACATCTCAACATCAACGATTCGGAGGAGACTGCGTAAATCAGGCTTTCATGGCCCAATTGCTGCACCAATAAGAAGAAGAGACTTGCTTGGTCCAAGAAACACAAGCAATGGACATTAGACCGTTGGACATCTGTCATTTGTTCTGATGAGTCCAAATTTGCGACTTTTGGTTCCAACCGTCGTGTCTTTGTGAGATGCAGCGTAGGTGCATGTGGAGATGATCTCCATGTGTGGTTCACACCGTGAATCAGGGAGGAGGAGGTGTGATGGTGTGGGGGTGCTTTGTTGGTGAAACTGTCTGTGATTTATTTGTGAAAAAAATCAAAATTTCTCTGTATACAGTGTATATATATATATATATTTGTATTTATTTCTTTATTTTCAGGGGGTGTTGCAGCACCCCTACTTCCCGCGGCTATGTCTGTCAGGGGACATTTTGGGTACTGTTTAGTGCTTGAAAATGAAAATAAAAAAACGATGTCATCTGTTCTGGCGCATGGATTGGCTAGTTTTAGTGTCTGTTTTAGAAATGTTCTCTATTTATCCCTAGGTATCAGGTGAAAGGCATGCTGGTCGCTAACAGGAGGCTAGACAACCAGGTGAAGACCTACATCACCTACAACAAGGGCCGTGATTGGAGTTTACTGCAGGCCCCGGCGACAGACCTGGCTGGCAACGACACCCACTATATACAGGTGCGTTATACTGAAGCTAACAGGGAAGGCTCATTGCAGTGGTAATCAATCATGATTTAAGATTGCCTGAACACTTTGAGGTGCTTTCCCAGACCCAGATTAAGCCTAATCCAGGAGATAAATAAGCATACTCAATAGATAATCTCCATTGAACATTTATTTTAATCCAGGAATATGTGTTCAGTTCCCCTCAAGTTATATACATCAATGATAACAGTCGTGTTACATCACACACTCAAGGGAGTTTGCTTACTCATCTTAAATTGAAAGGGAATTACTTTACGTAATCACATTTTAACTATGATATGAAGACAAATTGTGTACACAGTCCTTGCTATTTACAGTTGTTATTAATTTACTATCTTTCCTTTTATCCCATGTGACGTGACTGTAAAGGATGACTATAACTTTGAGAGATTAGCAGTAAGAGTTCATACTGCTTAAAAGCCTAGGGAGGCAATTGTGTGGGCTGCACGCTGTACGCTATGTGGGCTACAGGTTGAATACAATTATGTATTCCTGTGACATTCGATTTACAGATTATTTTTGATTACCCTGTCAAATCCCATTTCCCTTGGTGTCCTTACAGCAATGTCACGCTATCAATTGGCAAAGATTAAAGCGGACATTTTTTAAGGGGGGCTCTGTGAACAGATATGATTGTCTTCTGTTGTCGGCTCCCCGTTGAGACTTGAATTGATGATTTTATTTTAAAATCCTCCCCCAGTCTTTGTACTAATGACTGATAATGACAATTACGACAAACTATGGAGGCGCAGCATGGTTTTTCGGAGGGAGGCTGCGGGAATTGGCTTAGTTGTGTTAAGTTTTCTTCATGTTTTGTTAACTATACAACAAACTATAATTGGTTAACTGCCTATGTTAGCATTGTTGTTAGCATTTGGTGTAAATGTAACTCACTGGAAGACTTCAGATTCAAAAGGATTCTATTAGGCTGTATCTTCAGGCTTTCTGAGATGAAGACAGCATAGCAGCTTTTCTTTTCCTTGTCTAAAGGACCTCTTGAAATAAAAAGCATATGTTTTGTGCACCTTTGATCAACCCTAATGTGTTGTATGTAACATTGGGAATTTGATTGACCAGTGTATAATTGCTTCATCGAATATAATGGACTGTCTGTCATTTCTCACCCCTCAGCCCTTCTGTTCGCTCCATCTCCAACTGCAGATGTCTGAAAACCCCTACCTGTCAGGCACCATATCAACCAAGGCCTCAGCACCGGGAATCATAGTGGCCACAGGTGAGAGAATACAGAATGAACATTTGATAGATTAGATTGCCTTATTGTCCACTTATGTGGAAATTCACTTGGCTGAATAGAAAGACATTTCTATTCAATGTAGGTAATGGTACAAAAGGAGAATAGCTCTCTATTATTTCCAGTTAGTGCTGAAATTCCATTTGATTGTGAATATTATGATGGTTATCCAATCCCTAACATTACTGATAGGGATCTGCAAGTCCTGATATTAACAACTCATCTTCAACTGTGTGGGAAAATATTGTATCTTAGCAACAACAACAAAAATGACCTACATCCATGAATTTGCTTTCTTGATCTCTGTCCTCAAACAATATTTGTTCTGTCACCAAAACAATAATTTGTCCCCTCCTCCGATCCTCTAATCTCTTACTGGATATGTGAGATCCCTAAGCCACTGTGAGCCTGTATAAATGTACTGAATCTGTCCAGAGACACACTATAGCACGTCTGATGTTGTCCTTACTCACAGACGTTTTGGTGATGCAAAGTCACCCGGTTTATTTAAGTGGGCCAGTGCAGACTGAGGACACATGACACAGCAGACTATGTTTGTGTGTGAGTGTGTGTTCGGGTATCTCTACACAACCCTCTGCTTCGGCCCCGTTCATCACTCGCCCTCACACACACACACACACACACACACGCACGTGCACACGCACGCGCACACGCACACGCACGCACACACACGCACACACACACACACACACACGCACATACACACACACACACACACACACACACACACACACACACACATACACACGCACATACACACACACATACACACACAGTCCGCTGGTGCATAGATCAGTTGGTGAACCTGACAAACATGATGCAGCTCAAAACTTATGCTTTGTTGTATTTTTACCACAGGGAACATTGAGTCGGAGCTGTCAAACGATAATGTTGGAATGTTCATCTCATCTGATGCTGGTAACAACTGGAGACAGGTGAGTTTAGACTGAATCTGGAGGTTAAATATAAGGCATTCTAATCAAGGAAAACACTGAATATTGTAGTCTGGAGAATAAATATTTTGAACGTGTACTGCTGTCTCTGCCTTTTGATCATGAGGTGTTTTGAAACTCTCAGTATTCACCTGTATAATGCTGTAGTTTATTACATCCAGAGATATATGGTAAAAACTGTATGTAAATATTTCATTATATTGAATTGTCTGTGTGCCCTCTTTCATATATTCGAGAAGGAGCACAATGTCTGGTTTCTGGATAATGGAGAGGCCCTAGTCACTGTATAACAAATAACCGTCCCCACCAGACATTAGCACAAGGTTTAAACCTAAATCAGTGTTTGTATCACTGTAAATTGGTTGCTGTAATATGTTAGTACTTCTATTGATGTCAAGTAAACTTTTTTTAATTTCACTTTATCTGTTGATTAAAGGCAGTTTACAAGGTTGGAACAAGTTGCAAAGCACAAAGATATGCAATAAATATGCAACAAAAAAATCAATTTGGGGGAAAGGGTTCTTCACGTAGTCCCCCTTTTAGTACTTTAACACTGACCATCCTATTCTAAATTGGAGTGCCCACATTTTGCCTCAGTGAAGACAAACTCAACTGAAACCACATCTCTCTTCTTCTTATATCACTTTAGGAAAACATTTAGAAATTACTTTTAGCACCAGTCAAGTGTGGAGGATTCCTTCCTTCCTGCTTGTGTCTTCTAGACGATTTAAGTGCACTAGTGGAGGAAAGGAACGCAGTCGAAGCCGAAGGAGATGGCTGCAGTTTTACGATCCCGTAACCAATTGTGCATTTTTTTTCTAGATATTTGTAGCTTATTTTGTTCATAATGTTTCTGCCACTGTGTCTTATGACCGAAAATAGCTTCTTGATATCAGGGCAGCGATTACTCACCCTGTACTGGAGGAATTTTTCTTCTTCAACAAGTCGGATGGGAAGTATTTACTTCGGACGCCCGACAAGGCCCTCATCCCCTGAGACTGTGTCTGTGCCTCGACCTAGGTTGGGCAAAACTAAACATGGCGGTGTTCGCCTTAGCAATCTTATTAGGATAAAGACCTCCTCCATTCCTGCCATTATTGAAAGAGATCGTGATACCTCACATCTCAAAATAGGGTTACTTAATGTTAGATCCCTCACTTCAAAGGCAGTCATAGTCAATGAACTAATCACTGATCATAATCTTGATGTGATTGGCCTGACTGAAACATGGCTTAAGCCTGATGAATTTACTGTGTTAAATGAGGCCTCACCTCCTGGTTACACTAGTGACCATATCCCCCGTGCATCCCGCAAAGGCGGAGGTGTTGCTAACATTTACGAAAGCAAATTTCAATTTACAAAAAAAAAATGACGTTTTCGTCTTTTGAGCTTCTAGTCATGAAATCTATGCAGCCTACTCAATCACTTTTTATAGCTACTGTTTACAGGCCTCCTGGGCCATATACAGCGTTCCTCTCTGAGTTCCCTGAATTCCTATCAGACCTTGTAGTCATAGCAGATCATATTCTAATTTTTGGTGATTTTAATATTCATATGGAGAAGTCCACAGACCCACTCCAAAAGGCTTTCGGAGCCATCATCGACTCAGTGGGTTTTGTCCAACATGTCTCTGGACCTACTCACTGCCACAGTCATACTCTGGACCTAGTTTTGTCCCATGGAATAAATGTTGTAGATCTTAATGTTTTTCCACATAATCCTGGACTATCGGACCACCATTTTATTACGTTTGCAATCGCAACAAATAATCTGCTCAGACCCCAACCAAGGAGCATCAAAAGTTGTGCTATAAATTCTCAGACAACACAAAAATTCCTTGATGCCCTTCCAGACTCCTTCTGCCTACCCAAGGACGTCAGAGGACAAAAATCAGTTAACCACTTAACTGAGGAACTCAATTTAACCTTGCGCAATACCCTAGATGCAGTTGCACCCCTAAAAACGAAAAACATTTGTCATAAGAAACTAGCTCCCTGGTATACAGAAAATACCCGAGCTTTGAAGCAAGCTTCCAGAAAATTGGAACGGAAATGGCGCCACACCAAACTGGAAGTCTTCCGACTAGCTTGGAAAGACAGTACCGTGCAGTACCGAAGAGCCCTCACTGCTGCTCGATCATCCTACTTTTCCAACTTAATCGAGGAAAATAAGAACAATCCAAAATTTCTTTTTGATACTGTTGCAAAGCTAACTAAAAAGCAGCATTCCCCAAGAGAGGATGGCTTTCACTTCAGCAGTAATAAATTCATGAACTTCTTTGAGGAAAAGATCATGACCATTAGAAAGCAAATTACGGACTCCTCTTTGAATCTGCGTATTCCTCCAGGGCTTAGCTGTCCTGGATCTGCACAACTCTGCCAGGGCCTGGGATCGGGAGAGACACTTAAGTGTTTTAGTACTATATCTCTTGACACAATGATGAAAATAATCATGGCCTCTAAACCTTCAAGCTGCATACTGGATCCTATTCCTACTAAACTACTGAAAGAGCTGCTTCCTGTGCTTGGCCCTCCTATGTTGAACATAATAAACAGCTCTCTATCCACCGGATGTGTACCAAACTCACTAAAAGTGGCAGTAATAAAGCCTCTCTTGAAAAAGCCAAACCTTGACCCGGAAAATATAAAAAACTATCGGCCTATATCGAATCTTCCATTCCTCTCAAAATTTTTAGAAAAAGCTGTTGCGCAGCAACTCACTGCCTTCCTGAAGACAAACAATGTATACGAAATGCTTCAGTCTGGTTTTAGACCCCATCATAGCACTGAGACTGCACTTGTGAAGGTGGTAAATGACCTTTTAATGGCGTCAGACCGAGGCTCTGCATCTGTCCTCGTGCTACTAGACCTTAGTGCTGCCTTTGACACCATCGATCACCACATTCTTTTGGAGAGACTGGAAACCCAAATTGGTCTACACGGACAAGTTCTGGCCTGGTTTAGATCTTACCTGTCGGAAAGATATCAGTTTGTCTCTGTGAATGGTTTGTCCTCTGACAAATCAACTGTACATTTCGGTGTTCCTCAAGGTTCCGTTTTAGGACCACTATTGTTTTCACTATATATTTTACCTCTTGGGGATGTTATTCGAAAACATAATGTTAACTTTCACTGCTATGCGGATGACACACTGTCACGGTTCATGAATCCACTGCCTCCCTCTCTCTCTCTCTCTCTCTCTCTCTCTTTCTCTTTTTCTCTCTCTCTCTCTCTCTCCCGTGTTTGTGTGGGCGTGGTTCCCAATCTCGGCCTGATTGTCTGCGCCAGCTGGAATCACTTATCTTCCCTTTATATGTTCTGTAACCAGTGTTTCTTGTTGTCAGATCATTGTTACTTCCCTGAGGTTGTGTCGTGTGTCTGGGCTCTTTTTCTCGCCGCCCTTGTGTGGATATTCTTCTGTGCTCCTTCCTACCCATCCGGACACATTCCCCTGGATTTCTCAGCACGCTATCATCGGTATATGCGCCCTAGTCCCTGGGTCGGATTCCGTCTGAGTACAGTCTGTCTGTCCTGTTGCTGCTGTAAACTGTATTCATTAAACCATCGTTGCTTGCATCTTGCATCCGCCTCTGTATTGTCACAGAATGATCTGACCTGACCATGGATGCAGCGAGTTCAACGAGTCTGACCGAATTCATTTCCCGCAGTATCACGAGAATGGATCAACAAGAGGAGAACATCTCCAGCACAGGTCGGGCAGTACAAGCCCTTGCGACGCAGGTATCCCAGCTGACCCAACAATTACAACATCTGAGGGGTCTCGCTGCGCCACCTACACCGGCAGTTCAACCCGCCCCGCCAGAGCCGGATTCCCAGCTAGAGCCACGGCTACCGACACCAGAGGGTTATTCAGGTGATCCTGACTATTGCAGAGCTTTTCTTACGAGATGTTCCATGCATTTCTCGTTGCAGCCACGGACCTTCAACCGTGAACAGTCTAAGGTAGCATTCGTACTCACACTGCTATCAGGCAAAGCGGCTCTTTGGGGAACGGCGGTGTGGGCGAACCAGGACCCATGCTGCACCTCTTTCCAGACACTCTCCGAGGAGATGAGAAGGGTCTTCGATCGGGCCGTGGCGGGTAGGGAGGCGGCCAGACTACTCGCTGACCTTCGCCAAGGAGACCGTTCAGTATCGGAATACTCCATCCAATTCCGCACTCTGGCCGCAGAGTGTCAGTGGAACGAGGAGGCGCAGTGGGACATGTTCCTGCATGGGCTGGAGGACCGGATCCAGAAGGAGATTTATGTTCTGGACCTTCCCAGGAGTTTGAATGGACTAGTGGAACTAGCCTTGAGGGTCGACGCTCGTCTGAGTCGTATTGGCCGCCGAGCATGCCCTAACAGACCGTATAACGACACGGAGGGCTGGCATGCCAGCGGCGGGAACACGGCCAGTTCAGCCTCCGCTCACGAACCCATGCAGCTGGGGAGAGCTCGCCTCTCCCGGGAGGAGAGGGAGAGGCGGAGATCCCAAGGACTCTGTCTCTACTGTGGTAGAGCGGGCCACTTTATCCACTCCTGCCCGGTAAAAGATCAGGCCCGGTAGTAAGTATGAGGCTACTATCGGGTGGTGTCACCACAGAGAAGACCTCATCATCTACTCTCCTCCCGGTAAGACTAAGATGGGCCACCCACACGCACGACACCTAAGCCTTACTGGACTCAGGAGCAGAGGGTAATTTTATGGACTTCAAGCTCGCTCACAAACTCCAGATTCCTATCACCTCACTCACGCACAAGATATCCGTCAACGCTCTCAATGGTCAAGAACTCCCCAACATTTCTCACACCACTGAACCTATCACACTCATCACTTCTGGCAATCACACTGAGACACTATCATTTCTACTCATGGACTCACCCCTTGCACCATTAGTTCTCGGCCACCCTTGGCTCACCCAACACAACCCCAGAGTTGACTGGGGTCATAACTCTATATCCATGTGGAGTAACAAGTGTCTTGAGTCCTGTTTAGTGTCTGCTTGTTCATCTGTGTCTGATTCTGTGTTTCTAGAGGAGGCAGTGGATTTGTCTAACGTGCCCGTTGAATACCTCGACCTGAAGGAGGTGTTCAGCAAGTCCCGTGCTGCTTCTCTTCCTCCGCATCGTCCCTATGACTGTGCAATAGAATTATTGCCAGGTGAGTCTCCGCCTAAAGGCAAGTTATATTCACTCTCTGTTCCTGAGAGGGAGGCTATGGAGAGATACATCTCTGATTCTCTGGCCTCTGGATTCATTCGTCCTTCCTCTTCTCCAGCGGGGGCGGGGTTCTTCTTTGTGGGGAAGAAGGACGGATCTCTGCGTCCTTGCATTGATTACCGTGGGTTGAATAACATCACAGTGAAGAATACCTATCCCTTACCGTTGATGTCCTCAGCCTTTGAAAGGTTACAGGGAGCATCCGTGTTCACTAAGTTGGATTTACGTAATGCATATCATTTGGTTCGCATAAGGAGGGGGGATGAATGGAAGACCGCGTTTAACACCCCCAGAGGGCACTTCGAATATTTGGTCATGCCTTTTGGGCTATCCAACTCCCCAGCGGTTTTCCAGGCACTCGTCAATGACGTGCTGAGAGATATGATTGATCAGTTCATATATGTTTACCTGGATGACATACTGATTTTTTCTTCTTCTCTCCAGGAACACGTTCAGCACGTCAGACGAGTGCTTCAGAGGTTGTTGGAGAATGGACTTTTTGTCAAGGCGGAGAAATGCATTTTTCATGCACAATCCGTTCCATTCCTAGGTTACATCGTCTCGACTGAAGGTATTCACATGGATCCTGACAAGGTTAAGGCTGTGGTGGATTGGCCAAGCCCAGATTCCCGTAAGGCCCTACAGAGGTTTCTGGGATTCGCAAATTTCTACCGGCGTTTCGTTCGCAACTTTAGCCAGATAGTCGCTTCTCTTACCGCCTTAACCTCCCCCAGAGTGACGTTCAGGTGGTCCGATACAGCCGAGGCTGCATTCGCCAAACTCAAGAGCCGCTTTGTTTCGGCCCCCATCCTCATAGCTCCCGATCCCTCGCGTCAGTTCGTGGTGGAGGTGGACGCTTCAGAGGTGGGGGTAGGTGCGGTACTTTCCCAACGTTCCTCTTCTGACGACAAGATGCACCCTTGCGCGTTCCTGTCCCATCGGTTATCACCTGCGGAACGCAACTACGACATTGGCAACAGAGAGTTGTTGGCAGTGAAGTTAGCACTGGAGGAGTGGCGCCATTGGTTAGAGGGTTCGGGGGTACCTTTTATAGTTTGGACCGATCACAAAAATTTGGAATATATCAGAACCGCCAAGCGACTCAACTCCAGGCAGGCGCGGTGGGCACTCTTTTTCGGACGTTTTGATTTTTCTCTCTCGTATCGCCCGGGTTCCAAGAATGTCAAACCCGATTCCCTTTCTCGCATTTTTGACCATTCCGAACGCCCATCCACTCCCGAGTGCATCCTACCCGGGACCCTAGTGGTCTCCACACTCACATGGGAGGTTGAATCAAGGGTCAAAACGGCCTTAGAAGGGGTAAAGCCTCCGCCCGGTTGCCCGCCTAATCGGTTGTTTGTGCCGGAGGGCTGTCGGTCCGATGTTATTCGGTGGGGGCATTGCTCCAACGTAGCGTGTCATCCAGGAGTCAGCCGCACTAGCTTTTTGGTTAAGCAACGCTTTTGGTGGCCACTGATGGCTCGTGACATTCACAGTTTTGTCTTGGCTTGCTCGGTTTGTGCCACTGGGAAGACTTCTAATCGACCTCCAGATGGGTTACTCCAACCGCTGTCGGTCCCTTCGAGACCCTGGTCCCACATCGCGCTAGATTTTGTTACCGCCCTCCCGCCCTCCCAGGGCAAGACGGTTGTTTTGACCGTGGTGGACCGGTTCTCGAAGGCGGCTCATTTTATTCCCTTGCCTAAATTACCATCTGCCAAGGAGACAGCGGTAACTGTCGTGGATCACGTCTTTCGCTTACATGGCCTGCCGATGGACGTAGTTTCTGACAGGGGGCCCCAATTTGTGTCCAAGTTTTGGCAAGAGTTTTGTAGGTTACTGGGAGCGAGTGTCAGTCTGTCTTCAGGGTTTCATCCCCAGAGCAACGGTCAAACGGAGAGGGCCAACCAAGATTTGGAGAGAGTGTTGCGATGTTTGGTTTCTAAGAATCCCTCTTCCTGGAGTCAACAACTCTCTATGGTTGAGTACGCTCACAATTCGTTGCCAGTGGCAGCCACGGGTCTCTCTCCGTTTGAGTGTAGTTTAGGTTACCAGCCACCTATCTTTCCCAGTACGGAGTCCGAGGTCACTGTTCCCTCCGCTCACGCTTTCATCCAGAGGTGCCGTCACGCATGGAGCAGAGCCCGTGAGACTCTTCTCCGGGTGGGGGCGCGCACCAAGGCTAAGGCCGATCGCCGCCGGTCGAAGCCTCCGGTATACGTCGTTGGCCAAGGAGTGTGGCTTTCTACTAAGAACATTCCACTCCGATCCGTTTCGAACAAGCTTGCCCCCAAATTTATCGGCCCGTTCAAAGTCACCAGGATCATTAGTCCGGTGGCGGTCCGGCTCAAGCTTCCTCCGGCGTATAGGAGAATTCATCCTACCTTTCATGTGTCTAAAATAAAACCTGTGTTTCAGGCACGCATTAACCCGCCGGTCCCGGTTCCCCCGCCGCCACGACTTGTTGATGGGGAACCCACCTTTTCTGTCAATCGTATTTTGGACTCTAGAAGGAGGGGACGCGGAATCCAGTACCTGGTGGACTGGGAGGGTTACGGTCCGGAGGAGAGAAGTTGGGTACCTGCTAGGGACATTCTGGATCACTCCCTTATCGATGATTTCAATCGACAGGTAAATTCGCCTGGGAACGCCAAGAGGCGTTCCTAGGGGGGGGGGTATTGTCACGGTTCATGAATCCACTGCCTCCCTCTCTCTCTCTCTCTCTCTTTCTCTTTCTCTTTCTCTTTTTCTCTCTCTCTCTCTCTCTCTCTCTCTCTCTCTCTCTCCCGTGTTTGTGTGGGCGTGGTTCCCAATCTCGGCCTGATTGTCTGCGCCAGCTGGAATCACTTATCTTCCCTTTATATGTTCTGTAACCAGTGTTTCTTGTTGTCAGATCATTGTTACTTCCCTGAGGTTGTGTCGTGTGTCTGGGCTCTTTTTCTCGCCGCCCTTGTGTGGATATTCTTCTGTGCTCCTTCCTACCCATCCGGACACATTCCCCTGGATTTCTCAGCACGCTATCATCGGTATATGCGCCCTAGTCCCTGGGTCGGATTCCGTCTGAGTACAGTCTGTCTGTCCTGTTGCTGCTGTAAACTGTATTCATTAAACCATCGTTGCTTGCATCTTGCATCCGCCTCTGTATTGTCACACACACAGCTGTACATTTCAATGAAACATGGTGAAGCCCCAAAATTGCCCTCGCTAGAAGCCTGTGTTTCAGACATAAGGAAGTGGATGGCTGAAAACTTTCTACTTTTAAACTCGGACAAAACAGAGATGCTTGTTCTAGGTCCCAAGAAACAAAGAGATCTTCTGTTAAATCTGACAATTCATCTTGATGGTTGTAAAGTCGTCTCAAATAAAACTGTGAAGGACCTCGGCGTTACTCTTGACCCTGATCTCTCTTTTGACGAACATATCAAGACTGTTTCAAGGACAGCTTTTTTCCATCTACGTAACATTGCAAAAATCAGAAATTTTCTGTCCAAAAATGATGCAGAAAAATTAATCCATGCATTTGTTACTTCTAGGTTAGACTACTGCAATGCTCTACTTTCCGGCTACCCGGATAAAGCACTAAATAAACTTCAGTTAGTGCTAAATACGGCTGCTAGAATCCTGACTAGAACCAAGAAATTTGATCATATTACTCCAGTGCTAGCTTCCCTACACTGGCTTCCTGTTAAGGCAAGGGCTGATTTCAAGGTTTTACTGTTAACCTATAAAGCGTTACATGGGCTTGCTCCTACCTATCTTTCCGAGTTGGTCCTGCCGTACATACCTATGCGTACGCTACGGTCACAAGACGCAGGCCTCCTAATTGTCCCTAGAATTTCTAAGCAAACAGCGGGAGGCAGGGCTTTCTCCTATAGATCTTCATTTTTATGGAACAGTCTGCCTACCCATGTGAGAGACGCAGACTCGGTCTCAACCTTTAAGTCTTTACTGAAGACTTATCTCTTCAGTAGGTCATATGATTGAGTGTAGTCTGGCCCAGGAGTGTGAAGGTGAACGGAAAGGCTCTGGAGCAACGAACCGCCCTTGCTGTCTCTGACTGGCCGGTTCCCCTCTCTCCACTGGGATTCTCTGCCTCTAACCCTATTACAGGGGCTGAGTCACTGGCTTACTGGTGCTCTTTCATGCCGTCCCTAGGAGGGGTGCGTCACTTGAGTGGGTTGAGTTACTGACGTGATCTTCCTGTCTGGGTTGGCGCCCCCCTATGGTTTGTGCTGTGGTGGAGATCTTTGTGGGCTATACTCGGCCTTGTCTCAGGATTGTAAGTTGGTGGTTGAAGATATCCCTCTAGTGGTGCGGGGGCTGTGCTTTGGCAAAGTGGGTGGGGTTATATCCTTCCTGTTTGGCCCTGTCCGGGGGTATCTTCGGATGGGGCCACAGTGTCTCCTGACCGCTCCTGTCTCAGCCTCCAGTATTTATGCTGCAGTAGTTTATGTGTCGGG
Organism: Salvelinus namaycush; assembly: GCF_016432855.1. Lineage (NCBI taxonomy): Eukaryota > Metazoa > Chordata > Actinopteri > Salmoniformes > Salmonidae > Salvelinus > Salvelinus namaycush. The sequence continues at coordinate 10,660,115 of NC_052345.1, forward strand.
GGGCTAGGGTCAGTTGGTTATACCTGGAGTACTTCTCCTGTCTTATCCAGTGTCCTGTGTGAATTTAAGTATGCTCTCTCTAATTCTCTCGTTCTCTCTTTCTTTCTCTCTCTCTGAGAACCTGAGCCCTAGGACCATACGTCAGGACTACCGGGCATGATGACTCCTTGCTGTCCCCAGTCCGCCTGGCCTTGCTGCTATTCCAGTTTCAACTGTTCTGCCTGCGGTTACGGAACCCCTACCTGTCCCAGACCTGCTGTTTTCAACTCTTAATGATCGGCTATGAAAAGCCAACTGACATTTATTCCTGATTATTATTTGACCATGCTTGTCATTTATGAACATTTTGAAAATCTTGGCTCTCTCTAATTTTCTCCTTCTCTCTTTCTTTCTCTCGGAGGACCTGAGCCCTAGGACCATACGTCAGGACTACCGGGCATGATGACTCCTTGCTGTCCCCAGTCCGCCTGGCCTTGCTGCTATTCCAGTTTCAACTGTTCTGCCTGCGGTTATGGAACCGCCACCTGTCCCAGACCTGTTGTTTTTCAACTCTTAATGATCGGCTATGAAAAGCCAACTGAAAATTATTCATGATTATTATTTGACCATGCTTGTCACTTATGAACATTTTTGAACATCTTGGCATAGTTCTGTTATAATCTCCACCCGGCACAGCCAGAAGAGGACTGGCCACCCCTCATAGCCTGGTTCCTCTCTAGGTTTCTTCCTAGGTTTTGGCCTTTCTAGGGAGTTTTTCCTAGCCACCGTGCTTCTACACCTGCATTGCTTGCTGTTTGGGGTTTTAGGCTGGGTTTCTGTACAGCACTTCGAGATATTAGCTGATGTACGAAGGGCTATATAAAATAAACTTGATTGATTGATTGATTGATCCCCGTCATTCGCAGGAGGAAAAGACGGAGATATCGTGAACGACAGTCCGGGTGCCTTGAAAGGATCCGTCGCCATTGGTACTATTATCTAACGTACAATCAAACGATAATAAAATAGACGAGCTACGAGCACGTATATCCTACCAACGGGACATTAAAACTGTAATATCTTATGTTTCACCGAATGACGTGGCTGGACAATGACATTATTAACATACAGCTGGCGGGTTTTAAGCTTTTTCGGCAGGATTGAGCCTCTGGTAAGACAAGGGGCGGCGGCCTATGTATATTTGTAAACAACAGCTGGTGCACGAAATCTAAGGAAGTCTCTAGATTTTGCACGCCTGAGGTAGAGTATCTCATGATAAGCTGTAGACCACACTATTTACCAAGAGAGTTTACATCTATATTTTTCTTAGCTGTCTATATACCACCGCAGACTAATTCTGGCACTAAGACTGGAAACAGGAAAACACTCATCCAGAGGCGGCGCTCCTAGTGGCCGAGGACTTTAACGCAGGGAAACTCAAATACGTTCTACCTAAATCAGATCAAGTCAAACTTTATTTGTCACATGCGCCGAATGCAGCAAGTGTAGACTTTACAGTGAAATGCTTACTTACAAGCCCTTAACCAACAGTGCAGTTCAAGAAGAACTGTGTCACTAGGCAGCTCGCGGCTGTGCTTCCCTTTGTAATCTGCAGTAGTTTGCAAGCTCTACCACATCCGATGAGCGTCAGAGCCGATTTAGTACGATTCAATCTTAGTCCCGTATTGAAGCTTTGCCTGTTTGATATTTCGTTGGAGGGTATAGCGAGATATCTTATAAGCTTCCTGGAACACTGGGACCAAATCCATATTAATGCCCATGATGTTGGAATGAGATGTTTGTAGAGCAGGTTTCCACATATTTTGGTCATGTAGTGTATGAGATGTTTGTAGAGCAGGTTTCCACATATTTTGGTCATGTAGTGTATGAGATGGGATTTGTTGCATCCCAAATGGCACCCTATTTACTAGTAGCCTACACTACTTTAGACCAGAGCCCTAAAGGTCATGGGTGGCATTTGGGATTCATTTGATGTGTTATTGTGTTGTGAATCTGTTCCAGGATAATTTTTGATGATGGGCTGCAGTGGACCAGCTTCTCTTTGGTGCCTCTGTTCGTGGACGGGATGCTGGCAGAGGCCGGGACAGAGAACCAGATCATGACGTGAGTAGGGACGATGGAGGAATGGCGGGATGACATGAGTAGTGATGAATGATCTAGAGATGGGGGGGATGATGTTCTTTTGTCCTCCATTCTTTTGGGACACTGTTGTTATTTTTTTGTGGGGGGGGGGGGGATTTGTGGAGATGAAGGGAAAGAGAAGGTGTGACGTGTTTAATCTTTCTGTCTTCCATTCTTCTGGGACTCTGTTCCTTTTGGTGAAAGGAAGGGATGATGTAATTTGTCTCTCCTTCTTGTTCACTTGGGGACCCTGTTCCTCTTGGAGAGAAGAAATAAGACGATGGGAAGGAAAACATATAGGGGGTGGGAGGAATTTCAATTCAACGAATGCTGATGTCTCGTCTTTATTAACAAACATCTAAATGGGAGATTCATAAGGGTTGTCAGTCTGTTAGCTTAGGACTGACATTTTTTAACGAGGAAGGTTCCATTACTCATAGACTTGAGGTAAATGGTGAAAACTTGAGGCGCTGACAACCCTTGTTGAGTTATATTAACTTGTGTATCCATCCAGTTGCCATGGAGAAATTTGTTTTGTTGTTGTTTTGAAGGAACAGTGAGGTTATTTTACTTTTGTTTCTCAAGGTTTTTCAGACACTTCAGCCATAGGTCCAAGTGGCAGCTTATCAAGATAGACTACAAGTCCATCCTCAACAGGAAATGTACAGAAGGAGACTATTAGACGTGTCACCTTCACAACAAGTTAAGACCTCTTCAAAAGGAAGTCAGTCCAATTCATCAATATGTATCCTGATTACCTAATACCAATGTATTTACATGGTAGTTAGCGACTAAACTTTATTCATAATGAGCGATACCTGGAGAAAAGCGGACCTCTCTGAAATGAAAATGGATGGCCCTCCTTTCAGATTTTTTTTTTTTTTTACTGTGCCTCCCTGAATGCTAGAACAAAAGTCACCCTTCCCTATACACAAAATAATAATTCAAACATAAAGTCGATTTAACCTAATTTCTCAGACAGAACAGAGCAGTTTTAGAAACTGTTCTTCGTTTTGTAAGCTTTACATGACAAAGTAGCCAGAAGGTTGTGGGTTCACAGACCATCGTGGACAAGAGTAGGGGTGAAAAGATATCCATTATGATAAAATAACTGCATGAATCTCTACAGGCTATTGTTAAAAAAGAGGATAGTCTCAGTTTGGAACAGAGCTAAAGTTGGCGACCAGCACTAGGAAGAGTCTTGGTGGTTCCAAACTTCTTCCATTTAAGAATGATGGAGGCCACTGTGTTTTTGTCGATCTTCAATGCTGCAGAATTTTTTTGCTACCCTTCCCCATGAAATGTGTCTCAACAAAATCCTGTCTCGGAGATCTACGGACAATTCCTTTGACCTCAAGGCTTGGTTTTCCTCTGACATGCTCTATCAACTGTGGGACCTTATATAGACAGGTGTGAGCCTTTCCAAATCATCTCCAATCAATTGAATTTACCACAGATGGACTCCAATCAAGTTGGTGAAGCATCCCAAGGATGATCAATGGAAACAGGATGCACCTGAGCTCGATTTTGAGTCTCCTGGCAAAGGGTCTGAATGCTGTTTTGTTTTTGATGTTTTATAAAATTACTAACATTTCCCAAATACTGTTTTCGCTTTGTCATTATTGGGTATTGTGTGTACATTGCTGAGGATTTTTTTCTAATCCATTTTAGAATGTCTGTAACATAACAAAATGTGGAAAAAGTCAAGGGGTCTGAATATTTTCAGAAGACACTGTAGTATAGGCTAGGGATAATTTTATTGAGACCACACTAGGTGCAGTTGACGTTGCGCGCCCAGCAGAGAATCAGGGATGAGGGGCATCATCGGGCACACATCGAGATAATAACATAATAAACAACTAATTCTCAAACCCTGAGCAATTTGGCATTTAACCTCTCTGGGGTAGGTGGGACACAATCGTCCCACCTGGCCAATAGCCAGGGAAAATACAGAGCGCCATATTCAAATAAAATTATATAAAAATCAAACTTTCATTAAATCACACATGTAAGTTACCAAATTAAAGCTACACTTGTTGTGAATCCAGCCAACATGTCAGATTTCAAAAAGGCTTTTCGGCGAAAGCATAAGATGCTATTATCTGATGATAGCACTAACAGTAAACAAAGAGTGTAGCATATTTCAACACTGCAAGCACGACACAAAACGCAGAAATAAAAATATAATTCATGCCTTACCTTTGACAAACTTCTTTTGTTGGCACTCCAATATGTCCCATAAACATCACAAATGGTCCTTTTGTTTGATTAATTCCGTCGATATATATCCAAAATGTCAATTTATTTGTCGTGTTTCATCCAGAAAAACACAGCTTCCAACTTGCGCTACTTCACTACAAAATATATCAAAAGTTTTGTTATACAACGTTAGGTATTTTTACACGTTAATAATCGATCAAATTGAAGACGGGATGATCTGTGTTCAATACAAAAAGAAAACAAACTGACGCAACTTTTCTAGTAATGTCCCTCTCTCAAACAATTTACTTCAAGTGACCCTCATTTAAGATGGCTGTACTTCTTCATTACACAAAGGAAAAACCTCAACCAATTTCCAAAGACTGGTGACATCCAGTGGAAGCGGTAGGAACTGCAAACAAGTCCCTTAGAAATCTGGTGTCCCAATGAAAAATCATTGAAAAGACAGTGACCTATGCATATCTTATATTCTGGGGATAAGTAGCAGGCAGTTGAATTTGGGCATGCTATTTATCCAAAAGTGAAAATGCTGCCCCCTACCCCGAAGAAGTTAATTGATTACAAAATTCCTGACCCTCCGCTGGACTAATTAAAAAAATACTAAACCCACCCCATGACTAAAATGTTTTTACATGGTAGATACAGTGTACTTACAGTGTTTGGATAGTTCCAATAAGCTCAATAGGCTACTACAGTGAGGGGGAAAAGTATTTGATCCCCTGCTGATTTTGAAAGGTTGCCCACTGACAAAGAAATGATCAGTCTATAATTTTAATGGTAGGTTTATTTGAACAGAAAAACGCATGTCAAAAATGTTATAAATTGATTTGCATTTTAATGAGGGAAATACTATTTGACCCCCTCTCAATCAGAAAGATTTCTGTCTCCCAGGTGTCTTTTATACAGGTAACGAGCTGAGATTAGTAGCACACTCTTAAAGGGAGTGCTCCTACTCTCAGCGTGTTACCTGTATAAAAGACACCTGTCCACAGAAGCAATCAATCAATCAGATTCCAAACTCTCCACCATGGCCAAGACCAAAGAGCTCTCCAAGGCTGTCAGGGACAAGATTGTACACCTACACAAGGCTGGAATGGGCTACAAGACCATAGCCAAGCAGCTTGGTGAGAAGGCGACAACAGTTGGTGCGATTATTCGCAAATGGAAGAAACACAAAATAACTGTCAATCTCCCTTGGCCTGGGGCTCCATGCAAGATCTCACCTCGTGGAGTTGCAATGATCATGAGAACGGTGAGGAATCAGCCCAGAACTACACGGGAGGATCTTGTCAATGATCTCAAGGCAGCTGGGACCATAGTCACCAAGAAAACAATTGGTAACACACTACGCCGTGAAGGACTGAAATTCTGCAGCGCCCGCAAGGTCCCCCTGCTCAAGAAAGCACATATACATGCCCGTCTGAAGTTTGCCAATGAACATCTGAATGATTCAGAGGACAACTGGGTGAACGTGTTGTGGTCAGATGAGCCCAAAATGGAGCTCTTTTGCATCAACTCAACTCGCCGTGTTTGGAGGAGGAAGAATGCTGCCTATGACCCCAAGAACACCATCCCCACCGTCAAACATGGAGGTGGAAACATTATGCTTTGGGGGTGTTTTTCTGCTAAGGGGACAGGACAACTTCACCGCATCAAAGGGACAATGGACGGGGCCATGTTCCCTCAAATTTTCCCTCAGCTAGGGCATTGAAAATGCGTCGTGGATGGGTATTCCAGCATGACAATGACCCAAAACACACGGCCAAGGCAACAAAGAAGTGGCTCAAGAAGAAGCACACTAAGGTCCTGGAGTGGCCTAGCCAGTCTCCAGACCTTAACTTCTCTAGGGTAGGTGAGACGCTAACGTCCCACCAGGCAGACATCCGGTGAAACTGCAGAGAGCTAACATTTTAAATACACCATTCGTTGTATTAAACATTCTTGTAAATACATGTATCTTACATCATTTAAAAGATAAACGTCTTATTAATCCAGCCGCTGTGTCAGATTTCAAAAAGGTTTACTGCAAAAGCAAACGTGATTTTCTGAGGACGGCGCCCCACACACAAGTATTACTATCATTTTCCAACCAAGCATTAGCGTCACGAAAGTCAGAAATAACAATAAAATAAATCGCTTACCATTGAAGAACTTCCTCTGGTGGCAATGCCAACTGTCCTAACTACACAGTGAATGTTCGTTTTGTTTGATAAAATCTATTTTTATAGCCTAACACGAAACATTTGTAAACCGGTTGCGTCGTGATTTCCGTCTCATTCAACTTTGGACGAAGCGTTCGTGGTAATTACACGCACTAAACAATCGTTTATCCAGTCATGGTTGGTTTCATTGCAATCCTCTAGTTGTTACTAACACAACCATACATGATGGTTCTTTTCCCGGGACGTATTGACCGAAACAAACCGATTTGAAGACAACAATCAATGACCTCATTGCGCACCAATGGTAGGACCGGTCTATCGTTGATTGACTGTATTTTGGCCCAATGACCACTGATCATCTTGAAATCTAGCTTGGAAGATAGCCAATGAGCTGAGGTAAACAGCAATATGTAATGGTTATACTTTCGAAGACCAGCCTTTGTCGTAAACTCTGGCGTAAAAGAGGTTCATTCGCCATTGCAAATCCTACTTGACGGAGCCACGAGTGTTACGCATAGCAGTACATATTCAATAGCATTTTCAACAAGTTTATATATTTAAATTATGGCGGAAACATCAGGAAAAGCTAAAACAAAGTCTAGGTATACAGATTTAACCCAAATTATAGAGGAAATTGATAGAGACAGCGAGACAGAGTTTCTTCAGGAAGATGAATCTTTCAGTGAAGCTAGTTTTGACTCCCAGGTGTAATACATGTTTCTGCATGGCAAGGATGCCATGCTGGATTGGTAAATTCTAATGCTAATGTCATTGTTTGAAATTAATATGAAATATTATTTATTTTAGATTTTTATTTTTTTCTTCTTATTGTTTTTGCAATATATAAAAATATAATCTGTAATGAAATGTGTAAAGTACACATTGGCAATACTGTGTGTGTGTGATATATTTTTTAAATGTATTTTACATTAACATGGAATGGAACAGCACTTCACCATAGTGATTATGTTCACTGTACTCTATATATATCTGTTTATTTTACGTGTTGATACAGGGCTCATACGTGAAAGTATTGTTACTGATTTTTTAAATCTTTCACAGTGGCAGTGATTCTGATTATGAGCTGCCAATGTCTAGGTGTCCATCTCCCTCTGAAGCTGGTTCATCCAGCCAGACCCCCGCTGACTCCGGCTCTACACCTACCCGGCCATCTAGAGTTGTGAAGTCAGTGACAAAGAAGAGGAGGTGGGGAAGAGAGAAACCTGCAGACAGAGGGCCAGAGGGTCGTTGGCACTCTGTGTTAGAAGATGATGTGGAACCAAATCCACCAGGTTTTAGACCCAGAAGGCAGCCAGGACCTCAACTAGACATGACTGCAAAGAACAGCCCCCTAAAACTTTTTCAACTGTTTTTCACCTCGTCAGTTGTTGATTCCCTGGTTGCGAACACCAATAAGTATGGGGCTAAGAAGCAGGCAGGAAAGAAAGAGGCATGGAAGACCATTTCCATGTCAGACCTTTTCTGCTACGTTTCAATGGTCATTTACATGGGGCTGGTGAAGTTGAAAACTCTAAGGGACTACTGGAAAACGTCAGCTCTCTATCAACTGCCTTTCCCCATGACTGTCATGTCTTCTAAAAGGTTTCTGACTATCTCACGGGCGCTTCACATCAGTGACCCAGAAGTTGATGGGGAGAATGACAAGAAGAGATGCACACCAAGGTTTGATAGGCTCTGTAAAATAAAACCTCTACCCCAGCATCGTTGATGCCTGCAAGACTTATTTTCAGACCGCCCAGAACCTGTCCATCGATGAGAGAATGGTAGCCTCAAAGGCCAGAATCAGCCTCAAACAATACATGCGTAACAAACCAACCAAATGGGGTTACAAGCTGTTTGTTTTGGCTGATTCTGTGTGTGCCTACACTTGCAATTTTTTTTATGAGGGAAAAAACAGTTTTGCTACCGGTAATGGACTGAGTTATGATTCCGTTATGGAGTTATTGGATTTTCAACTGCTGGGGAAGGGCTACAAACTGTTTGTGGACAACTTCTACACAAGCCCTATCCTGTTTACAGAGCTGAGGAAGCGGGAGGTGTGGGCTTGTGGCACCATTCGTACCAACAGGGTGGGATTTCCAAAGACAAAGGTGAATGACATGCCTAAGTGGGCTGAGCGGGGTACCATGCGATGGATCCGTGAAGATGGCCTGCTGTTTGTGAAGTGGATGGATACCAGAGAGGTGGTCATGTGCTCCAGTATCCACAAGTCCTTCAGTGGAGATCACGTCGTCAGGCGTGTGAAGGACAGTGCCGGGGCATGGACCACAAAAGATTTCCCCATTCCAGCTGCTGTGAAGGACTACAACAAGAGCATGGGAGGTGTGGACCTGTCAGATGCGCTAATAGGATACTACAATGTTCTCCACAAGACCATGAAATGGTACAAGACATTTTTCTATCATTTCATTGACATTGCTGTGGTGAATTCCTTCATCCTCCAGAAGGAAATGGCCAAGAGCTGTGGACAGCCCCCCATCTCACAGCTAGCCTTCAGGGAGCTGCTCATCCAGGAGCTTGCCCAGATTCATCTCTGCAGGCATGAATGTGCCTCAGGGCAAAAAGGGCACAGTAGGGAGACGTCGTTGTGCGCTTTGTCACAGGAAATGCCCCATCACCACTTGTTCAGTAACCCTCTGCTTTACAGCAGAAAGAGACTGCTATGGGGCATGGCATGAGCAGCACAATATTGTGTAGAGGACTGAGGGTCTTCACAATATTGTAAATAGAAAATGTGTAAATAGTTACCCTTGTTATTTGTTTGTTTATTATTATTAATTTTTTTCAACAACAAAAAATCCTATATATATATTTTTATTTTTGGGGGGTGTGTTAGAATAGAATTTATGTATTTTGTATATAGTTCTTTCCTTCAAAATGTATCACTGTACCAATTTGGCCACTTTGCTACATTTGGGTGCATTTGTGTGGGACACCTGGGTGACTTCATGCTCAATGTCATGTAGCTCGCTCATTTTTGAAGTTATCTGTCTAAAACGTTGCTCAGCTATTGTTGCCATCTTATGTTCTTCATTGAGTTCTTCCACAGCATCCTATCTGTATGTTTGGCTGTTCTTGGCCATTTAAAAGATGATGCAGCAACAATAAAAAACAGAAAACGTACGTTTATTTCCTTGTATTTTCTTCTACCAGATCTATTGTGTTATATTCTCCTACATTCAATTCACATTTCCACAGAATTCAGAGTGTTTCCTTTCAAATGATACCAACAATATGCATATCCTTGCTTCTGGGCCTGAGCTACAGGCAGTTAGATTAGGGTATGTCTTTAGGTGAAAATTGAGAAGAAGGGGGGGGTACCCCAAAGAAGTTAATCCCATAGAAAATCTGTGGAGGGAGCTGAAGGTTCGAGTTGCCAAACATCAGCCTCGAAACGTTAATGACTTGGAGAAGAGCTGCAAAGAGGAGTGGGACAAAATCCCTCCTGAGATGTGTGCAAACCTGGTGGCCAACTACAAGAAACGTCTGACCTCTGTGATTGCCAACAAGGGTTTTGCCACCAAGTACTAAGTCATGTTTTGCAGAGTGGTCAAATACTTATTTCCCTCATTTAAAATGCAAATCAATTTATAACATTTTTGAAATGCGTTTTTCTGGATTTTTTTGTTGTTATTCTGTCTCTCACTGTTCAAATAAACCCACCATTAAAATTATAGACTGATAATTTCTTTGTCAGTGGGCAAATGTACAAAATCAGCAGGGGATCAAATACTTTTTTCCCTCACTGTATATGGATTAATATCCTGTATGTGTTTCACAGGGCGAGCCGTGTGTGATGGGCAAGAAACAGATCTATATGAAACACTGACCAGGAAACTATTGCATGCTGGGAAAAGACCACGTCAAAGTCCTCTCTGCTGAGTCATGTATCTGTCGGGCCCACGACTTTGAGTGGTAATTATAGTGTACTAGTATAATAACTCACATTTGCAGTAAAATAGAACACGTGAAAACATGTATTTTTATCACAAATCTAAACATGAGTAGATCAACAGAAGTTTCATTGTCCATAAAAGAGAGAGACATTTTGTTTGATGCTTTGTGTATGTTGTCTCATTTAAATGAAGAATTAGAGAAAAGAAGATCTCTCACACTGAGCTTGTCAGTATCACTTATCATTATCACTGGGGTAATATGTGGGATCTTCTTCTCAGTAAGGCTACTTTAGCTGAAAAGGGAAGGTGAATGAAATCTTACTCAACAATTATCATAACTGTCATAATGGTTTATAGTTTTGATGGAATTTAGTTGAAGAACAAGATTTATTCTGGACTTAAAACACGCTTTATCATGTTTTTGACGTGATGCCTTATGAGTAATACTGTGGTCTGCCATGCTGAGACTGTAATGGGAGCTGACGTGGGTGTACGTGGCATTACCGTGATCTAAGCGGTGAAGTTTCCTATAGTGGAGAGATATAACACTGTATTTTAACAGTAAAACTCCGGCTGACAGTGGTGTGACTCGGCGTTCTGTCGTGTACATCTCCGTTAACTCTTATCCTCTTTAACTGAGACTAATCTTTATCCTAGCGTTCAAATGCATGCAGTGAATGTATGTGTGTGTGTGTGTGCGTGTGTTTGATGTGTGTGATATGTGTGACAGAGAGAGAAAGTGTGTGTATATGTGTGTCTCTTTTAAGTCTGTGTCTATGCGGATGTGCGTGTGTGTTGTGTGTGTGTGTGTGTGTGATGTGAGTCATTTGGACAGACTCCCTAAACTGTGTCTGTTGTAAAAAATATTCCAATTGGAAATCTGTGGCGGCATCGTGCTAAAAGCATCACCTGCACTCTCTTTCCCCTGTAAATAACCTCAAAATGTACTAAACCATGGAGAGAAAAACACCAGCAGAATATATGACATAAAAAATATCAAAGTACACTGATTGAAAGTGTCGGTGACCAGAGACAACATTTAAATGGAACTTTCACTAATTGACGAAGCCTCCCTGTTCAAATCCAGAGACAAGGGGGCAATTCAAACACTGCACCGCAACGAGCTGGATAATCCTTTTAGACATAAGCGTGTTATATTTGTATCTATTATTAACTTGGCATTTGGCTGGCTTGTTCACACAACAGTAGTAGGCCTGATTACCAACAATGACGAGACAGCCTACAGGGAGGAGGTGAGGGCCCTGGGAGTGTGGTGCCAGGAAAATAACCTCTCACCCAACGTCAACAAAACAAAGGAGCTGATCGTGAACTTCAGGAAACAGCAGGGGAAGCACCCCCCTATGCACATCGATGGGACTGCAATGGAGAAGGTGGAAAGCTTCAAGTTACTCGGCCTACACATCACTGACAATATGAAATGGTCCACCCACACAGACAGCGTGGTGAAGAAGGTGCAACAGCGCCTCTTCAACCTCAGGAGGCTGAAGAAATTTGGCTTGTCACCTAAAACCCTCACAAACTTTTACAGATGCACAATTGAGAGCATCCTGTCGGGTTGTCGGGCAACTGCACCGCCCGCTACCACAGGGCTCTCCAGAGGGTGGTACGGTCTGCCCAATGCATCACCGGGGTCAAACTACCTGACCTCCAGGACACCTACAACACCCGATGTCACAGGAAGGCCAAAAACATAATCAAGAACAACAACCACCCGAGCCACTGCCTGTTCACCCCGCTATCATCCAGAAGGCGAGGTCAGTACAGGTGCATCAAAGCTGGGACCGAGAGACTGAAAAACATTGCTTCTATCTCAAGGCCATCAGAATGTTAAATAGCCATCACTAGCACATTAGAAGCTGCTGCCCTATATACATTAACTTGAAATCACTGGCCACACAACCTATGTGTGGTCCTAAGGGTAAAACATGATCCACCGCTATGTTTAACTTGAAATTTGATGACTTTTCCTAGAGTGACCCCAACATTAGAAAAAGTGAAACATCGCCTTTGTTCATATTTCTATGAAAGCTGTACACCACCAGGGTACAAATATTGTCTTAGGGTCATTTTTGACCCGGCAGTTATAAAATCATTTACACACCACAAAAATCACAAAGACACACACACAAACATAATTTGAGATTGTGTGCTACTGATTGAACTCAGAAAAAGCTAAAACTTTCTTGTGAATGTGCAGCAACTCCCCTCCACGACCACATACATGACTCAAGTTCACAGACAAAATTAAAATAATTTAAGACAAAATAAACAAAATTTCTTTGCTGAAGCCATGAGTGCTTTTCAGAGCCCAACAGGTCATAGATCTGTTTTTTTCAGATGTCCAGGAGGAACAAGAGAACAATGATTTAGAAGAGGAGGAGGTATCTGAAGAAGAAGATGGGGAAGAATACAACCCAGAGAACGACGCATCATCTTCAGATGAAGAAATCCCCCAAGCTGAAAGAGAGACATTTTTGTCAAAGAAGAGAAAAATAACATGGTCCTTGTCACCATATGACAACCAGGGCAGGATGGCAGCACAAAATGTCATAAGGATGACCCCAGGGCCCACAAGACATGCAGTTGCCCATGCCCAAGACATCGCCTCAACATTCTACATGTTCATCACACCAGCCATTGAAAAAATCTGGACAGGACAAATTTGGAGGGTTTCCGTAAACTGGAAAAGGATGGATGAGATTGACCTGCGTACCTACATAGAGCTGCTAAACTTAGAGGGTGTGTATAGATCCCGAGGTGAGGCTACATGTAGTCTCTGGGATGCAGAGAGATGAAGGGTGATTTTTCGTGCCACTATGCCACTGAAAGTCTTTCACACTTTCTCAAGAATGCTACGATTTGATAACCGTGAGTCAAGACCTGCAAGATGTGTGAGAGACAAACTGTGGGCCATAAGAGAGATCTGAGAGAAGTGGATGGAGCGTCTGCCATACCTCTACAGCCCTGGTCCAGAAGAAACAGTGGATGAGCAACTGGTTCCGTTCAGAAGTACATTTTTATTTTCATATCTGTAATGTAAGTGATTTTCAAGGTTAATTGTATTATGTATTGCTGTAATATCATTGATTTATGTGATTGTTTTACATTCTCCCAACCAATTGTGCTATTTTGTTAGTTTTTTTGCATTTTGTGTAACTGATTTTTTAACTTATTGTGTACATTAAGTTGCTGCTACTGTCTCTTATGACCGAAAATAACTTCTGGACATCAGAAAAGCAATTACTCACCATGGACTGGAAGAATCTATTTCAGTTAACTTCACTAGGGTAGAGGGCAGCATTTGGAATTTTGGATGAAATGCATGCCCAATTTAAACTGCCTGCTTCTCGGGCCCAGAAGATATGATATGCATATAACTGGTATATTTGGATAGAAAACACTCTAAAGTTTCCAAAACTGTTAAAATAGTGTCTGTGAGTATAACAGAACTGATTTGGCAGGCGAAAACCTGAGAAAAATCCATTCAGGAAGTAGTTTTGTTTTTGTAGTTTTCTATTCAATGCCATAACAGTATCCATTGACTTAGGACTCAAACTGCAGTTTCTATGCCTTCCACTAGATGTCAACAGTCTTTAGAAATAGTTTCCGGCTTGTATTCTGAAAAATGAGGGAATAAGAGCATTCGGAATGACTGGACGCTAAAGTGTCGCAGAGCTTTTTCATGCGCTCGACAGAGAGAGAGAGCAATTCTTGTTTACCTTTTAAATTGACGACGTTATTGTCCGGTTGAAATATAATCGATTATTTAGGCTAAAAACAATCTGAGGATTGAATATAAACATTGTTTGACATGTTTCTATGAACTTTACGGATACAATTTGGATTTTTTTTGTCTTCCTGTTTTGATTGCGTTTGAGCCTGTGGATTACTGAAGAAAATGTGCGAACAAAACTGAGGTTTTTGTATATAAAGAGACTTTATCGAACAAAATAAACATTTATTGAGTAAACTAATGTCTGCTGAGTCAACCATATGAAGATCATCAAAGGTAAGGGATTCATTATATCTCTATTTCTGACTCTGACTCTGTTCTACTTGGCTGGTTACTGTTTGTAATGAATTGTCTAGTGGGCTATGTTCTCAAATAATCATAAGGTATGCTTTCGCCGTAAAGCATTTTTAAAATCTGACACCGTGGTTGGATTCACAAGACGTTCATCTTTAAACCTATGTAAAATATGTTTTGTTTTCTGAATTTTTATAATGAGTATTTCTGTATTTGAATTTGGCGCCCAGCAGTTTCACTGGCTGTTGAAGAGGTTGACGCTAACGTCCCACATACCCAAGAGAGGTTAATGAGTCCGACGAGAAGGATATTCTGCTTTCACTGGAACAGGCCCAGATCCGCGCCTTTTGCGTGAAGAAAAGACAACGGAAAAGAGGGCGCAGATCGGGCACCCTTCTGAGAATCCGGAGGCGAGCGAGTAAACTCCCATTGTCTTCCATTCGTCTTGCTAACGTGAAATCATTGGAAAATAAATTGATGACCTACGATAAAGATTATCCAACCAACGGGACATTAAAAACTGTACAGCTGGTGTGCGATGTCTAATATTAAAGAAGTCTCGAGGTATTGCTCGCCTGAGGTAGATTACCTTATGATAAGCTGTAGACCACACTATCTACCAAGAGAGTTCTCATCTGTATTATTCGTAGCCGTCTATTTACCACCACAAAGCAAAGCTGGCACTAAGACCGCACTCAACCTACTCTATAAGGCCATAAGCAAAGAAGAAAATGCTCACCCAGAAGTGGCGCTCCTAGTGGCCAGGAACTTTAATGCAGGCAAACTTAAATCCGTTTTACCAAATTTAAACAGCATATCACGTGCAACCAGGAGGAAAAAAATCCTACACCACCTTTACTCCACACACAGGGATGCATACAAAGTTCTCCCCCGCCCTCCATTTGGCAAATCTGACCATAACTATATCCTCCTGATTTCTGCTTACAAGCAAAAACTAAAGAAGGAAGTACCAGTGACTCGCTCAGTACGGAAGTGGTCAGATGACGCGGATGCTACGCTACAGAACTGTTTTGCTAGCACAGACTGGAATATGTTCCGGAATTCATCCAATGGCATTGAGGAATACACCACCTAAGTCGGCTTCATCAATAAGTGCATCGATGACGTTGTCCCCACAGTGACTGTATGTATATATCCCAACCAGAAGCCATGGATTACAGGCAACATCCTCATCGAGCTAAAGGCTAGAGCTGCCGCTCTGAAGGAGCGGGAGACTAATCCGGACGCATATAAGAAATCCCGCTATGCCCTCAGACAAACCATCAAGCAAGCAAATCAACAATACAGGATTAAGATTGAATTCTACTACACCGGCTCTGATGCTCGTCGGATGTGGCAGAGCTTTAAAACTATTACGGACTACAAAGGGAAACCCAGACGTGAGCTGCCCAGTGACGCAAGCCTCCCAGACAAGCTAAATGCCTTTTATGCTCGCTTCGAGGCAAGCAACACTGAAGCATACTGAAGCAACACTGAAGCATAGCACTAGATGTTCTGGACGACTGTGTGATAATGCTCTCGGTAGCCGATGTGAACAAAACCTATAAACAGGTCAACATTCACAAATCCGCTGGGCCAGACGGATTACCAGGACGTGTATTCAAAGCATGCGCGGACCAACTGTCAAGTGACTTCACTGACATATTCAACCTCTCCCTGACCGAGTCTGAAATACCTACATGTTTCAAGCAGATCACCATAGTCCCTGTGCCCAAGGAAGCGAAGGTAACTTGCCTAAAAGATTTAAGACCCGTGGCACTCATGTCGGTAGCCATGAAGTGCTTTGAAAGGCTGGTCATGGCTCACATCAACAGCATCCTCCCGGACACCCTAGACCCACTCCAATTTGCTTACCACCCAAACAGATCCACAGAGGATGCAATCTCAATCGCACTCCACACTGCCCTTTCTCACCTGGACAAAAGGAAAACCTATGTGAGAACGCTGTTCATTGACTACGAAGCTCATCTCTAAGCTAACACCTCCCTCTGCAACTGGATCCTGGACTTTCTGACGGGCCGCCCCTGAGTGGTAAGAGTAGGCAACAACACATCTGCCACGCTGATCCTTAACACTGGGGCCCCTCAGGGGTGTGTACTTAGTCCCCTCCTGTATTCCCTGTTCAAAGTTTGATTTGATTTTGTTTTCTGTGACACTGATACTAATTACTGGTAGTAATCTCTTTTGTCAAAACGTTGCTGTCCTTTCCGGCAGTATATGCCCAGCAAGCCAGCAAAGTATGGCATCAAGATATTGGTGGCCTGTGACGCACAATCCAGCTACGCTTGGAAGATACAAGTCTACACAGGGAATCCGACCAGCGGAGGCCCGGAGAAGAACCAGGGGATGCGGGTTGTGCTTGATGTGAACTGAGGACTGAGGGGGCACAATGTCAGGTGTGACAATTTCTTCACCTCTAATGATCTCAGCCAGTAGCTTCTGAAGAGGAAGATCACTATGGTTGGCACAGTTAGGAAAGAACAAGCCTGAGCTCCCCCCTGCACTCCTCACAACAAGGGGGAGAGAGGCCTTTTCATCAAAGTTTGCCTTCACCCCCACCACCACTCTAGTTTCTTACCTCCCAAAATGGAACAAGAATGTGGTCCTCCTGAGCACACTGCACAAAACAGCTGGGATCAGCGATCATTAGGACAGGAAGCCAGCCATCATCCTGGACTACAACCACAACAAAGGAGGTGTGGACAACCTGGACAAGGTGATTGGAACTTACAGCTGCAGGAGGACGACTGCCCGCTGGCCACTGGTCATCTTCCATAACATCATTGATGTGTCCTCATACAATGACTTCATGATATGGAACAAGATCAACCCTACCTGGATGCCTGATAAGCAGAACAAGAGGAGGGTGTTCCTGGGGCAGCTGGCAAAGGCTATTGTAACCCCACACATTCAAAGAAGAGAGCGCCTCCCCCGCACAGCAGCCTCTGCAGCGCCTGTGAAAGCTGTTCAGGGGGCTGAATCTTGTCCTGATCCACCTGAGGCTGCAGCTGGGGCAGGCGAGAGGAGGAGATGCCAATTCTGTCCCCCAAAGAAGGACTGTAAAACAAATACTATGTGCTGCACATGTGAGAAATACATCTGCAACGTCCATGCACACACACTTGCATGCTGTCCGACGTGCCAATTAGAGATGATTGATTTAAGTTCTTCACATTTTTGTTTTGCATCTATTATCGTTTTTTATTCTTATTTATTGTTGTTGTTTATAGACCTTGTCGGTGGAGGCAATGTTAAAAAATGGAAGAATACTAGTATTTTGTTGATGAATTCCTCATTGCACAGTATATAAGAATATATCAATATGTTGCCAAAAAAGTTCAATTGTTTTTCCCTTCAATAAAATGCATTCAAAACTACTTTCTGCACATTTCTGCTACTTTCTTAGGCTATACAAGTGCTATCTCTTGCTAAAACATGAATGTTTACACTTATGCAGTACCTTTAATAATAATAATAAACCTCTACTTTAGTAAAGAAAACAATTATGACAGGTGTGTTGTAATAAAAATTTGTGGTGTCCACTTAATAAATGCAGTATCTGCAATGTGAAGAGGGAAAACCCAGATATTCATGATGAATGATAGGTTGTTTCTTCATGATAAATAGGGATTTAAAATTCAATTAAGCTGCTTTATTTTAGTTGAACAGTGAAGGCGGGTCATTTTTTACCCTTAGGACAAAGGGAGTATACAGAATGTTAAGACAACACGAGGGTTAATAATGGAACACTAGTTTACATATTTTGCATTATTCATCTCATATTGTACACTACCGTACAAAAGTTTGGGTTGACTTAGACATGTCCTTGTTTTTGAAAAAAAGCACATTTTTTTGTCTATTAAAATAGCATCAAACTGTTCAGAAAAACAGTCTAGACATTGTTAATGTTGTAAATTACTGTTCTCCCGCAAAACACTAGTCTCAACGTGAACAGTGAAGAGGTGACTCCGGGATGCTGGAGTTCTAGGCATAGTTCTTCTGTCCAGTGTCATCTTTATAGTGTTCTTTTGCCCATCTTAATCTTTTATTTTTATACTATTTAATTAACTTTTTAGGGCTGCAATCCCGTTAACGGGATCGATATGACAACAGCCAGTGAAAGTGCAGAGCGCCAAATTCAAACAACAGAAATCTCATAATTACAATTCCTCAAGCATACAAGTATTTCACACCATTTTAAAGATACACTTCTAGTTAACCCCACCACACTGTCCGATTTCAAAAAGGCTTTACAGCGAAAGCACCACAAACGATTATGTTAGGTCACCGCAAAATCGCAGAAAAAAACAGATTTTTCCAGCCAAAGACAGGTGACACAAAAAGCAGAAATAGAGGTAAAATGAATCACTAACCTTTGATGATCTTCATCAGATGACACTCATGGGACTTCATGTTACACAATACATATATGTTTTGTTCGATAAAGTTCATATTTATATCCAAAAACCTCAGTTTACATTGGCGCCATGTTCAGAAATGCCTCCAAAATATCCGGAGAAATTGCAGAGAGCCACATCAAATAACAGAAATACTCATCATAAACTTCGATGAAAGATAAAGATACACTTGTTCTTAATGCAACCGCTGTGTCAGATTTCAAAAAGGCTTTCTGGCAAAAGCACAATATTCAATAATCTGATAACAGCGTTCAGCCACAAAAAAAAGCCATATTGTGGAGTCAACAAAAGTCATAAATAGCATTATAAATCTTCACTTACCTTTGCTGATCTTCGTCGGAATGCACTCCCAGGACTCCCACTTCCACAATAAATCTTTGTTTTGTTCGGTAATGTCCATCATTTATGTCCAAATAGCTACTTTTGTTAGCGTGTTTGGTAAACAAATCCAAAGTTACGAAGCGCGTTCACTAAAAGCAGACAAAATGTAAAAAAGTTCCGTAATAGTAAGTAGAAACATGTCAAACGATGTATTGAATCAATCTTTACGATGTTTTTAACATAAATCTTCAATAATGTTCCAACCGGAGAATTCCATTGTCTTCAAAAGTGTGATGGAACAGAGCTCGCTGTTTCTGCTGTTTCCAGCTACAATAGTTATTTACAACATTAACAATGTCTACACTGTATTTCTGATCAACTTGATGTTATTTTAACGGACCCCCCAAAAAAATCTTTCTAAAACATGGACATTTTCTAAGTGACCCCAAACTTTTGAATGGTTGTGTATATACTGTATTATATTCTACTGTATCTTATTCTATGCCACTCTGACATTGCTCGCCCAAATATGTATATATTCTTAATTCCATTCCTTTACTTTAGATTTGCGTGTATTGTGTGTTTTGTTGTGAAATTGTTAGATATGACTGCACTGTTACAGCTAGAAACACAAGCATTTTGTTACACACGCAATGACATCTGCTTAACACGTGTATGTGACAAATAAAATTTGATTTGATTACAAGATGAAAAGTGCAAGAGAGCATCAATGTTCTGAACTATGTGCAAGGCATTCTGGTACTTTGCCTATAACTGCCTCCACTGTACACTGTTGTATACTTAGTAAGTTGATTATTTACAGAGAAATATGAGGCAGAGATATTCAGTTATGATCCATGAGACCCACAGCACTGTTGTTTTCCATCCTTTCCCTCCAATCACCGACTGATTCAGACCAGGGGCACCAGGTTATCGACCACTCTGGCCAATCAATGGCCGACATAACATGAACTGACCAATTATCTACAAGGTACAGTACAAACTACAACCAGAAGTACTTAATTCCTCGATGACGGGAATTGAATATACCTGACCAAATAGATGAATGTATAGAGGTGACGTACAAGTAACATGGAGGTACAAGGTGGTAGTATCAAACCCCAGGGTGTTCTCCACCAAGGCAGAGACACGGAATATCCCAGTCATCTTATAAATGTGTCTGATACCCTCTTCGATCCAGCACAGGTTGGCGTAGGAGACCGCAATGCCATCTCCGAAATCCAGTTGGATGTTGGTTCTCATTGAGTCACCCTGGGAAGCAAGTAAAGTCTCAAGTAAGGACTACAGATGAAGAAAGAAATAAAGAAAAACTGAAAGAAAGAAAGAAAGAAAGAAAGAAAAAGAAAGGTAAAGTTCATCTTTATAAAAAAATAAAAAAACACAATCTAGAAAGAAAGACAGGAAGAAAGAAATTAAGAAAGAAAGACAGAAAAAGTCCCAAACATCATTATAAAAAAAATATATATATGACAATTCCATTGTATTTGAGAGCCCAGCTAGATGCTTGTACTTGTATTTATTCTAGACTTAAAATATATATCATTGTTGAAATGGGGTTTAATACAATGCCCCAAAACCACAGTACCACTCAGTAATCAGCACCCAGCATGCATGGGCACAGGCAGGGCATCATTCTTTGTTTTTGTCAAAATTCCAACAGTTGCTGTTGTGACACCTCTACATTAGCGTGCATCCTGAGTCTGACATGTTACATAACACCACTGGGAGTGTCTGGCTCCTGTGGTGTGAGTGTGTGTGTTTGTGTGTATATGTGTGTGTGATGTAGTGAGAGAGAACCATAGGGAGGTCAAGGCAGTGTAGTAATCACAAGAGAGTAGGGTGGCAGGTACACTAGTCAACAGACTGCTGAGCAACATTCACACACAGACACAAGCAGTCAGCACCAGCCCAACATTGGGATTGCATCATATTCTGCCCCACCGTGAGAGCAGTGTGTTTGCCTGTTACTGCTAATGAGGTGTGTGTGTGTCTCTCTCTCTGTGTGTGAGAGATGCTACTGTGTGTGTTAGACACTCCCTGCTCTGCCTCTACAGTATCTGCAGCAGTTGTCAGTGGCTCCAGCTGCCACTGCGACCAAATCCTCCCACTTATCCCGCCGGTACCCTGCGAGCAAGCACAACTAACTCCCAGCCTCCCTGCAGCACATTGTAACGCAATGCAATTGGGATCTTTATTTGCAACAATGCATTAGCACAACGGGGCTCCAGTCCCGAAACAAACACAACAATAACAAAAGGCAAAAACAATTTCTCTCTCTCTCGGTCCTTATTCGCTATCTGTTCTGCTTCTTTTCAAGCGCAGCAGAGTGTGAAAACACGGGAGGGTTGGCTGTGTATGGGGGAATGCTACTGGGGGTATATTTCACGCCATTATACCCAGAAAATGTAAAACTATGAATAAGCCGAATAAAGAAAGGCAGAATAAAATGGAAGAAAAGGGATTACAGTGATAGCTACTGTGTGGAACTGTAATGGCCCACAAGCCTTTGCCAAAATGGCACTCGGAATAGCACTTAGGTCTTCGGTGGCGTCGATTTCACTCAGGCTTTTGTTGGTATCCGTTGTTCACACTCTCTGGACACTTCTAGTTCTCTATCGAGGTGCACTGGGATCGCTAGCTAATCTGCATGAGACTTATGATGGCCCACTGGCTAAATGTCACGCTTTGTGTCCGTGTCTCCGTGTGTGACTCAGAGGGCCTCAAAATCCAAAATGCAAAGTAGGGTAAGCGTCATGGTCTGGACAACAGTGCTGGTTGACAATGAGGGGTTTTGTTAGTTCAGGTTCAGACACAGTAGGACAGTGTAAAGTACTCTTGTTCAGGTGAATGTCAACACACTAAGAATGGTATAAACGGTGTGATGTCAGTGCTGTCGTGCTGATGGAGTGTCATACCTGGGTTCAAATAGTTTTAGCTTTCTTTCAAATGCTTTGAGTGTTTGATTGAGCCTGCCTGGAGAGCTAGATGGACTGATTTGCACTTTTGGGACTATTCCATTGGTTTTGGTTGGTGTACACATTACATACTATAAGGCAACTAATGCACAGTAAATATGGTTGGTGTACACATTACATGCATAAGGTAGCTAATGTACAGTAAATCTGGATGGTGTACACATGACATCCTATAAGGTAGCTAATGTACAGTAAATCTGGTTGGTGTACACATGACATGCTATAAGGTAGCTAATGTACAGTAAATATGGTTGGTGTACACATGACATGCTATAAGGTAGCTAATGTACAGTAAATATGGTTGGTGTACACATGACATGCTATAAGGTAGCTAATGTACAGTAAATCTGGTTGGTGTACACATTATATGCTATAAGGTAGCTAATGTACAGTAAATCTGGTTGGTGTACACATGACATGCTATAAGGTCACTTTGTGATAATGAAAACTTGACATTTGACACTACAGATCCCATCCCTCTCTCAAAACATCAAACTTTCTTCCACCTCCCTCTCTCCTTTTCGTTTTGTGAACACATCAAATATTTAGGCCCATTTGCTCTCCCCAAGAAATACTGCCATCTCTGGCTTCATGAATATAAATTAAAGTCTGATTCAATGGGACCGAAGGATTTTCCAAATGCATGAGACCCGACGCCATGAAGATTCTTCACCTCCATTAGTCTCCTGTGATAGTTGTTTTGAATTATTTTGGGACTGAAATTATTATAAGATACATTTCACAAACTTTTTGACCACACTGCATGTCTCACTTATCAGAGGATGCCTCTCTTAATGAAATAAATACATCCTAATTTCCTCAACTCATCACACTGTAATGTGACAGCTGGGCCCGGGAGAGACCTCGTGGTAGAGACACTTCTTATCTGCAGTGCAGGGGGAAAGCACCACCGCACCGAGCAGAGCGCTACCTCACTTCTTCCACCTGAATTTAATGTGAGGTGGTTGAACAGTGTCTAGGGAGTGAGGGGAGTGAGGCAAGGCCCTGGCCCTAGAAGAGGCTACTCTGAGTCTATCACTCTATAACAGGGTCTCCAGGGGTGCATCTCTCTCTAAGATCTTTATCTCTTACTCTGTCTCCCAGCTCGGGGCTTGGGGCATGTAGCTGTGTGTGGGTGATGGCGTGTTGCAGTCTTTCAGGAGTTGGCTTATATGGGATGACATAACAGTGAAATCGTTTCAGGCGTATGCCTGGAGAAGCATCCATGCCGAACATGGGAAACACATCCATATTTCACTCAGTAACAGGCCTACAGTGAGTGAGTGAGTTTTACACCACATGCTAGTACTACTTTTACAACCATGCAGAACAATACAAAGCACATTGTTTTACATTCCATGGCTTAAAGGTAAAAACCAATGCAACTCATAACAGTAATGTATACAAAGGTGTCCATTTGGGCTCCTACAGGCCCAAAAAGGAGACATTTTGGCTTTTGGCCCAGCCCTACCTCATCCAGATGCACAAGGAAGGTGACGTTGGTGTGCAGGTCGGCGGTAAGCTTGCCCTCTCTGGTAGAGAGAGAAAGGCCTTTTTGAGCCCTATTGGGACACTTCTGCTTCCTGGGTGTGTACATGTCCTTGACTCCCTTGATGCAGTTGTTGAACACCACTTTTCGGTACCTTAAGAAGATACCGTAAGAATGAGTTAGTACATGTTCAGTATGGTTTACTGAGGTTATGGCTTCATGACACTACTAGTTAACAAGGCTAAGGTATTGGTCACGTTCAAAAAATGTTATTTTTAACTTCAAAGTGATTGTGGAAGTGACAGAGCTAGTGAACAAGACTTGCTATTATTTGACTAAACTTAAAAACGCTTAGTAAAACAAAACCATACATTTAACCTTGAAAGTTAATATCTGACACAAGACATACAGTAGTTGTCGGTAAACATTGACAAAACTCCAAAATGCTTACTAACTCCTAGACAAAACTTGACTATTAACTTCTCACGAGTCACCATCCCGGATCCGGGAGCATTCTCATCAGTAAAAAAGCTGACTAGCATAGCCTAGCATGGCACCACAAGTAAATACTAGCATCTAAATATCATGAAATCACAAGTCCAAGACACCAAATGAAAGATACACATCTTGTGAATCCAGCCATCATTTCCGATTTTTTAAGTGTTTTACAGCGAAAACACAATATAGCATTATATTAGCTAACCACAATAGCAAAAGACTCAACCGCATATTTTCACCATTTTTTTACCGCATAGGTAGCTATCACAAATTCGACCAAATAAAGATATAATTAGTCACTAACCAAGAAACAACTTCATCAGATGACAGTCTTATAACAGATTTATTGTATAGCATATGTTTTGTTCGAAAAATGTGCATATTTCAGGTATAAATCATAGTTTTACATTGCAGCTACAATCACAAATATCACCAAAGCAGCTAGAATAACTACAGAGAGCAACGTGAAATACCTAAATACTCATCATAAAACATTTATGAAAAATACATGGTGTACAGCAAATGAAAGACAAACATCTTGTGAATCCAGCCAATATTTCAGATTTTTTAAGTGTTTTACAGCGAAAACACAATATGGCATTATATTAGCTTACTACAATAGCCAACCACACAAATGCATTCATTCACCGCAAAGGTAGCGATAGCGAAAAAAACAGCAAAAGATATACATTTATTCACTAACCTTGACAAACTTCATCAGATGACAGTCCTATAACATCATATTACACAATACATATATGTTTTGTTCGAAAATGTGCATATTTAGCGGTACAAATCGTGGTTTTACAATGTGAATACGTAGTCAAAATGCACAAAATTGTCCGGAGAAATCTTGGAGAGTCACCTAATCTAATCAAATAACTCATCATAAACTTTACTAAAAAATACATGTTGTACAGCAAATGAAAGATACACTAGTTGTAACGGCAGTCCTCCTCCTCTTCAACCGAAAAGGAGGAGTAGTGATCGAACCAAGGCGCAGCGTAGTGAAATGACATAATTTATTGAACACGACGGAAAAACAAACTAAACTTGTATAAACAAACAAAACAAATAAACGATGCAGACAGACCTGAACGACGAACTTACATATAACGTGAAGAACGCAATGAACAGGAACAGACTACATAAAACGAACAAACCGTAAACAGTCCCGTATGGTGCAAACATATACACAGACACAGGAGACAACCACCCACAACGAACACTGTGAAAACGCCTACCTAAATATGACTCTTAATTAGAGGAACGCCAAACACCTGCCTCTAATTAAGAGCCATACCAGGCAACCCAATAAACCGACACAGAAACAGAAAACATAGAATGCCCACCCAAACTCACGTCCTGACCAACTAACACATATAACAAACTAACAGAAATAGGTCAGGAACGTGACATAACCCCCCCCATAAGGTGCGAACTCTGGGCGCACCAGCACAAAGTCTAGGGGAGGGTCTGGGTGGGCATCTGACCACGGTGGTGGCTCAGGCTCCGGGCGAGGTCCCCACCCCACCATAGTCAATCCCAGCTTCCATCTCCCCCTAAAAATGTCCACCCACATCTTACCCCCA
This sequence comes from Salvelinus namaycush, assembly GCF_016432855.1. Classification (NCBI taxonomy): domain Eukaryota; kingdom Metazoa; phylum Chordata; class Actinopteri; order Salmoniformes; family Salmonidae; genus Salvelinus; species Salvelinus namaycush. The sequence continues at coordinate 10,685,918 of NC_052345.1, forward strand.
CAAAATCCTCTTGGTAACATCCACGACAGGGGCAGCACCGGGACAGAGGGATAGATCAAGACAGAGAGATCGATCAGGATATAGAGGTAGCTCAGGATAGAGAGGGAGATCAGGATAAAGAGGTAGCTTAGGATAGAGGGGCAACTCCGGACTGAAGGGCAGCTCCGGACAGAGAGACAGCTCTGGACTGAGGGGCAGTTCTGGATTACTAGCCGCTTCTGGCTGAGGGGCAGCTCATGGCTGACTGACGGCTCTGGACGCTCATGGCAGGCTGACGGCTCTGGACGCTCATGGCAGGCTGACGGCTCTGGACGCTCATGGCAGGCTGACGGCTCTGGACGCTCATGGCAGGCTGACGGCTCTGGACGCTCATGGCAGGCTGACGGCTCTGGACGCTCATGGCTCTCTGACGGCTCTGGCTGCTCATGGCTCGCTGACGGCTCTGGCTGCTCATGGCTCGCTGACGGCTCTGGCTGCTCATGGGTCGCTGGCGGCTCTGGCAGATCCTGTCTGGCTGGCGGCTCTGGCAGATCCTGTCTGGTTGGCGGCTCTGGCAGATCCTGTCTGGTTGGCGGCTCTGGCAGATCCTGTCTGGTTGGCGGCTCTGGCAGATCCTGTCTGGTTGGCGGCTCTGGCAGATCCTGTCTGACGGACGGCTCTAGCGGCTCCTGTCTGGCGGGCGGCTCTAGCGGCTCCTGTCTGGCGGACGGCTCTGTAGGCTCATGGCAGACGGGCGGCTTTGCAGGCTCATGGCAGACGGGCGGCTTTGCAGGCTCATTGCAGACGGATGGCTCAGACGGCGCTGGGGAGACGGATGGCTCAGATGGCGCTGGGGAGACGGATGGCTCAGATGGCGCTGGGGAGACGGATGGCTCAGATGGCGCTGGGGAGACGGATGGCTCAGATGGCGCTGGGGAGACGGATGGCTCTGGCCGGATAAGGCGCACTGTAGACCTGGTGCGTGGTGCCGGAACTGGAGGCACCGGGCTAAGGACACGCACCTTCATGCTAGTGCGGGGAGCAGGGACAGGGCACACTGGACTCTCAAAGCGTACTCTACACCTGGTGCGTGGTACCGGCACTGGTGGCACCGGGCTGAGGGCAAGCACATCAGGATTAGTACGGGGAGAAGAAACAGTGTGTACAGGGCTCTGGAGACGCACAGGTGGCTTAGTGCGTGGTGCCGGAACTGGAGGCACCGAACTGGATACACGCACTACAAGGAGAGTGCGTGGAGGAGGAACAGGGCTCTGGAAACGCACTGGTAGCCTAGTGCGTAGTGTAGGCACTGTAGGTACTAGGCTGGGGCGGGGAGGTGGCGCCGGAAATACCGGACCGTGCAGGCGTACTGGCTCTCTTGAACATTGAGCCTGCCCAACCTTACCTGGTTGAATGCTCCCGGTCGCCCGACCAGTGCGGGGAGGTGGAATAACCCGCACCGGGCTATGTAGGCGAACCGGGGAAACCATGCGTAAGGCAGGTGCCATGTATGCCGGCCCGAGGAGACGCACTGGAGACCAGACGCGTTGAGCCGGCCTCATGACACCTGGCTCAATGCCCAATCTAGCCCTACCAGTGCGGGGAGGTGGAATAACCCGCACCGGGCTATGCACACGTACAGGAGACACCCTGCGCTCTACTGCGTAACATGGTGTCTGCCCGTACTCCCGCTCTCCACGGTTAGCCTGAGAAGTGGGCACAGGTCTCCTACCTGCCCTTGGCCCACTACCTCTTAGCCCCCCCCCAAGAAATTTTTGGGTGTTACTCACGGGCTTTTCGGGCTTCCGTGCAAGACGCGTCCCCTCATAACGCCGGTTCCTCTCTCTCTTCTCCTCCGCTCTCCGAACTGCCTCCAGCTGTTCCCATGGACGGTGATTCACTTTAGCCCATGGTCCTTCTCCGTTAAATACCTGCTCCCAACTCCACAAGTCCTGTATACTCTCCCGTTGCTCGACATTATGCTGCTTGGTTCTGGATTGGTGGGTGGTTCTGTAACGGCAGTCCTCCTCCTCTTCAACCGAAAAGGAGGAGTAGTGATCGAACCAAGGCGCAGCGTAGTGAAATGACATAATTTATTGAACACGACGGAAAAACAAACTAAACTTGTATAAACAAACAAAACAAATAAACGATGCAGACAGACCTGAACGACGAACTTACATATAACGTGAAGAACGCAATGAACAGGAACAGACTACATAAAACGAACAAACCGTAAACAGTCCCGTATGGTGCAAACATATACACAGACACAGGAGACAACCACCCACAACGAACACTGTGAAAACGCCTACCTAAATATGACTCTTAATTAGAGGAACGCCAAACACCTGCCTCTAATTAAGAGCCATACCAGGCAACCCAATAAACCAACACAGAAACAGAAAACATAGAATGCCCACCCAAACTCACGTCCTGACCAACTAACACATATAACAAACTAACAGAAATAGGTCAGGAACGTGACACTAGTTCGTATTGCAACCGCTGTGTTAGATTTTTTTAAATAACTTTAGTACGACATACAGCTTACGTTATAGCGAGACAGCGCCCAAAATAAGGGCGGAAAATATGACTAAACATTTTCAACAGAAATACGAAATAACATCATAAATGGTTCCTACTTTTGATGAGCTTCCATCAGAATGTTGTACAAGTTGTCCTTTGTCCAGAATAATTGTTGTTTGGTTGTAGAATGTCCTCTTCTCCTGTCGAATTAGCAACCAAAGCTAGCCATGTGGCGCAAACGTGCCCAACTTCACATAACGCAAAGAAAAGAAAATGCCAAAAATCGCAATAAACGTTCAATAAACTGATATAACTCGGTTTAAAATAACTACTTTATGATGTTTTTATCACATATATCAAATAAAATCAGAGCCGGAGATATCTAACGTCTATACCGAAAGCTTTTCAGAACGCAACCTGGGGTTCCTTCTCGCGCCTTCCAAGACAATGAAAATTCCAGACACGTCATTCCAAAAGCTCTTGTTCGGCCTCAGATCAAGCTAGACACCCCATTCCACCTCTCACTGCCTGTTGACATCTAGTGGAAGGCGTCTGCAGTGCATGTAGATCCATAGATTTCAGGCAAATTAATAGGAAGGCCCTGGAACAGAGCCTCGATTTCAGATTTTTCACTTCCTATCAGGAAGTTTGCTGCAAAATGAGTTCTGTTTTACTCACAGATATAATTCAAACGGTTTTAGAAACTAGAGAGTGTTTTCTATCCAATAGTAATAATAATATGCATATTGTATGAGCAAGAATTGAGTACGAGGCAGTTTAATTTGGGCACGATTTTTTACAAAGTGAAAATAGCGCCCCCCTATTGACAAAAGGTATTAAGCTTGGGGAAGCGAATGCATAAATGAATGCCACACTGCACCCTCGACAACTACTGTGATTATTATTATTTGACCATGCTGGTCATTTATGAACATTTGAACATCTTGGCCATGTTTTGTTATAATCTCCACCCGGCACAGCCAGAAGAGGACTGGCCACCCCTCATAGCTTGGTTCCTCTCTAGGTTTCTTCCTAGGTTTTGGCCTTTCTAGGGAGTTTTTCCTAGCCACCGTGCTTCTACACCTGCATTGCTTGCTGTTTGGGGTTTTAGCCTGGGTTTCTGTACAGCACTTTGAGATATCAGCTGATGTAAGAAGGACTATATAAATACATTTGATTTGATTTGATGATGAAGAATGTACCGTTCTCCTCAGACCTACACCATCCTGAGGCGTCCTAATCTGTGTCCTAGGACTCCTGACTGTGCTTTGTAGCTCTCAGTAGTACACTTTGTCACTCAGTATAGATCTACTGTCTGGTGAATGACTCAGGCCTAAATAGCCAATATCACTATTCACACTAGGAGCCGTGACAGAAGGTGTGACACCCTGACAGTGTGTCATTACAGTGGGAAGATGGGAAGATGACGAAGCATTGGCCAACCTATACAGAGAGATACTGTAGCCACTGTAAGATGTAATGTTTTTTTGTACTTCTCTTTTGAAATGTGTGATACCTATTTAGGCTTTTTAACATGGACCATATTATGACCATCATAATGCTTTACAAAATGAAACGGAAAAATATTTTACCTTTCATTGAGCAGAAATATACAGAAGGGTTGCCTTCACTCAGAATAGACAACATAGAAACGCTACAAAATAGTGTCTGTCACGACTTCCACCGAAGGTGGCTCCCCTGCCTGTTCGGGCGGTGCTCGGCGGTCGTCGTCGCCGGTCTACTAGCCGCCACCGATCCCTTTTTCCTTTTCTGTTAGTTTAGTCTTATTAGTTGCACCTGTTCCTTTTTGTGTTTCTTGATTTTGGTTTATTTAAGCCTGTTAGGCCCGCTTAGGTTTGTGCGGGATGATTTTGTGTTCTCTGTCGATTGTGGATGTATTTTGTTCTCTGGATCGTTTGCCCTGTGTTCTGGGTTGGTCAGTGTGTATGCGCCCTGTGTTTGGCGTGACCGTTTTTTCCGGATAATTAAATTTATACAAATCATTGAACCCTCTGCTCTCTGCGCCTGACTCCTACCTTCCACTCCTAGTAACCCGTGACAGAGTCCCTATGTGCAACTCACCCTGTGCTGTTGAGGTACTTCTGTCCTTGGCTGCAGCTCCTTGATACAACAGTTGGGTTGAACCCAAATGCTGGTAGACAGTTCCCTTCCCTACGCCGTTCATAGCCATAATCACTATAACAAATCACATACAGAATGTGATCATTATCAACACTTTACCTCTACCTACTGTATATGTACATATCTACCTCAATTACCTCATACATCTGCACGTCAACTTGGTACTGGTAGCCCGTGTATATAGCCAAGTTATCGTTACTCATTATGTATTTATTATTACTTTTCTATATTTTTCTCTCTGTATTGTTGGAAGAGCCCGTAAGTAAGCATTTCACTGTTAGTCTACACCTGGTGTTTACGAAGCATGTGATAAATACAATTTTGTCACGTCCTGACCATAGAGAGCCCTTATTTTCTATGGTAGAGTAGGTCAGGGCGTGACTGGGGGTTAGTCTAGTTTATTATTTCTATGTGGGGTTCTAGTTTGTTTTTCTATGTTGGTGATTGGTATGATTCCCAATTAGAGGCAGCTGGTAATCGTTGTCTTTAATTGGGGATCATATTTAAGTAGAATTTTTGAGTTAGTGCACGTAGTACCTCTGTAGTCACGGTTCGTTGTTTCTTTCGTTCTTTCTTTGTAATTTTGTTCGTTTTCAAATAAATGTTATGTGGAAACCATATCGCGCAGCAGTTTGGTCCGATAATTGTTCCAGCAAACGTGACAAATTTGATATGATTTTGAGCCAAAGGACATACAGTATTACTGTGTTATATGTTACAGCTTCTCTCTCCTATCCCTCAGCACAATACATATAATAGAAATTCTTTCCATTTCAACGCATAATTATTATATATTGATTGGGCTGCGGTTGACAAATGCTCCAGATCAGCAGAGGTAGGAAGACTGAGCCCTGGGGGACTCCATGTCAACACAGGCAGCCAGGTCAGGGATGGCTGACTTCCACCGGCTGACGTTAGCTACCTCCTAATCACAAAGTGATTTACATCAGGCAAAGCAGGTTAGACAAGTGCCCATTCTAATAATGACGCTGTCAATGATTTATCAATTAATTACCTAGCCTGAACTAACAGGACGCAATAAAGCCTGAGGTCCCTCTAGGACTCACTATGGCCTGGTCTGGCCTCAGTGTGATTAGGAACCTCCCCCAATTTATTGACAGGCTGTCAAGTGAAGTTATGGTGTTATGGTTGGTCGGGAAAATAGTTATAAGGACCATGTGATTCCAATGAGGGTACAGTGTCCAGTTAAGGACATTACAGCACCACTGAATCGCAGCTTTTGTAATGTATTGATTCAGTTTCTTTCCATTAAGTCAAACAAAAGTATGGTGTCCAGCTTAGTACATTATAGTTGTGCAGACTCCTAGGTTGTTTAAGTTACATATTAATACGAATCTCTCCTCACTTATTATTAATATAATATATAGAGTGTTATATCTATGTATATACACTGAAGAAAATCATAAACACAACATGTTGGTCCCGTGTTTCATGAGCTGAAATAAAAGATCCCAGAAAATGTCCATAGACACAAAGTTGTTTACATCTCTGTTAGTGAGCATTTCTCCTTATCCAAGATAATCCATACATCTGACAGGTGTGGCATATCAAGAAGTTGAATAAACCGCATGATATTTACACAGGTGCACCTTGTGATGTGAACAATAAAATAAATACAGTGATGAGATCCTGAGGCCCATTGTGATGGTCATTTTTTTTAAGGTATCTGTGACCAACAGATGTATATCTGTACTCCCAGTCATGTGAAATCCAGAGATTAGGGCCTAATGAATTTATTTCAATGGACTGATTCCCTCATATGAACTGTATCTCAGTAAAATCTTTGAAATTGTTGCATGTTGTGTTGATATTTTTGTTCAGTGTATAACCTCTGTTTTCAGTCTAGTCACTGTCCCACTTTGGAATCAACCCCTGGACCTTTTGTTCACAGCACAACAGAACAACAGGACGGTGCATTGTCACCCTCTTACGCAATACGCAATCAGTAAACATTTCAGACCTTGACTTTGTGTACACTTCAAAGTCAATTAGAAGTTGTATTGTTTTTCACTCTGAACATTGACGTTTCTCAAAGAGATTGTTTTATTTTTATTTTTGTCTTTTACTGTCTCTATCACCAGCTGTAGAGAAAGACATGTGTGGTCAGGAAGTTTGTGAAATGTGTCATATAATAATTTAAGTCCAAAATAATTAAAATAACTATCACAGGAGACTAATGGATTCTAATTACAACTCATACAGTCTGACCTGACACCGCTGGCATTTACAAATGTATCATTGCTTTTCTCTTCCCTGCCTTTTGAAGCTAAAAAACAACAACAACCTACTAGCGAACGTGACAAATTTGATATGATTTTGAGCCAAAGGACATACAGTATTACTGTGTTATATGTTACAGCTTCTCTCTCCTATCCCTCAGCACAATACATATATAATAGATATTTTTTGCATTGCAACGCATAACCTATTAACACCCCTCGTCTTGTCTACGTTATTATAAACATAGCAAAACAAGCTAAGCAGAGAGACAGATGTTAGGAGAAAATTATCCCTAAAAATATCTGATAATTGGTGCTGACACCGAAATTGAAACAAATGAATGGGATCCTAAAATAGCGTATTAACCTCTCTTGGGTAGGGGGCAGTATTTTCACGTCCGGATGAAAAGCGTGCCCAGAGTAAACTGCCTGCTCTCAGGCCCAGATGCTAGGATATGCATATTATTAGTAGATTTGGATAGAAAACACTCTGAAGTTTCTAAAATTGTTTGAATGATGTCTGTGAGTATAACAGGACTCATATGGCAGGCAAAAACCTGAGAAAGAATCTAACCAGTAAGTGGGAAATCTGAGGTTTGTAGTTTTTCAACTCTTTGCTTATCCAAGATATAGTGGAAATGGGTGATATTGCACTTCCTAAGGCTTCCACTAGATGTCAACAATCTTTAGAACCTTGTTTGAGGCTTCTACTGTGAAGTGGGGGTGAATGAGAGGGGATTGGGTCAGAGGTCTGCCAGAGAGCCACGACCAGGCGTGTTCACGTGAGAGAGTTAGCTTGCGTTCCATTGCATTTCTGAAGGCAAAGGAATTCTCCGGTTGGAACATTATTGAAGATTTATGTTAAAAACATCCTAAAGATTGATTCTATACATCGTTTGACATGTTTCTACGGACTGTAACGGAACTTTTTGAATTTTCGTCTGCACCTAGTGATCGCAAGTCATGAATTTTGATTACTGGGCTAAACGTGCGAACAACAAGGAGGTATTTTGACATAAATGATGGACTTCATCGAACAAAACAAACAATTATTGTGGAACTGGTATTCCTGTGAGTGCATTCTGATGAAGATCATCAAAGGTAAGTTAATATTTATAATGCTATTCTGACATCTGTTGACTCCACAACATGGCGGATATCTGTTTGGGTTGTGTTGGTCTCTGAGCGCTGTACTCAGATTATTGCATGGTGTGCTTTTTCCGTAAAGTTGTTTTGAAATCTGACACAGCGGTTGCATTAAGGAGAAGTGAATCTAAAATTCCATGCATAACAGTTGTATCTTTTAGCAATGTTTATTATGAGTATTCTGTAAATTGATGTGGCTCTCTGCAAAATCACCGGATGTTTAGGAACTACTGAACATAACGCTCCAATGTAAACTCAGATTTTTGGATATAAATATGAACTTTACCGAACAAAACATACATGTATTGTGTAACATGAAGTCCTATGAGTGTCATCTGATGAAGATCATCAAAGGTTAGTGATTATTTTATCTCTATTTCTGCTTTTTGTGACTCCTCTCTTTGGCTGGAAAAATGGCTCTGTTTTTCTGTGACTTGGCTCTGACCTTACATAATCGTTTGGTGTGCTTTCGTCGTAAAGCCTTTTTGAAATCGGACACTGTGGCTGGATTTACAACAAGTGTAGCTTTAAAATGGTGTAAAATATTTGTATGTTTGAGGAATTTTAATTATGGGATTTCTGTTGTTTTGAATTTGGCTCCCTGCACTTTCACTGGCTGTTGACGAGGTGAAACGCTACCGTCCCACATACCCTAGAGAGGTTAAATCCAAAATTGGCTAACTTCTTCTTAATAGGGGGGCGCTGTTTTCACTTTGGAAAAAATCGTGCCCAAATTAAACGGCCTCGTACTCTGTTCTAGATCATACAATATGCATATTATTATTACTATTGGATAGAAAACACTCTGAAGTTTCTAAAACTGTTTGAATTATATCTGTGAGTAAAACAGAACTCATTTGGCAGCAAACTTCCATACAGGAAGCGCCCCCCTATTAAGAAGAAGTTAAGGTTTCTTGCTTTTTCCCACGCACCTGTAAAATTAATATTTCGATGTGCGAGTGCTTTTCATATTGTGAAGTAGGTAGTCTGAAACAATATCCATGTTATTACAAGCACATACTGAGTGAATAATGCACTACTGAGTCTGAATCATCCACTACTGAATCTGAATCATCCTCTGTGTTTGTATCAGGTCCTGTGGAACATGTCCAGCTGCTGGCTACGTTTGTGGCCATCAAGAACAAGGAAGTAAACCTAACAGCAGTGGTGTGGCCCATCCACTCCAGGACCGTCACCTACTTCTGGTGGCTGGGGAACAGCAGTGAAGTAAATTGGACTTAAAACACTTGGTGTACAGAGAAGATGGCCTAGAACAGAGCCCTGTGGGACTCCAGTAGTGCGACCACATGGTGCAGACACAGATCCTCTTTTGATGTTGTGTATAGTATACAGTATACTGTATGTGGATTACCAACTATACAACATTAGTAAAGGTAAACTGACACTATTCAAAAGTTGTCTTATCCTATAATGCCATATACTGTACATGTACTGCAGTTGTGGCTGGTGTCACTGTAACTAAATCGGAGGACAGGCTTATTGTAATGGCTAGCACAGTGTCAATGGAACAGCATCGAACACATCAAAGACCTGGTTTTCATTTCAGTTCCATTCCATTTCAGCCATTCCTATGAGCTGTCCTCCTTTCAGTAGCCTCCACTGATGTATATATGAGTTATACATAATGTCTATGGTATTACATACATTGACCTCTTCTATTAATGAAGACGACTATGATAGAGGCGGAGCAGTCTCTGATCTTATATTTTGTTCAGACATCTTATTAGTATGTCATAAGTTATGACCTTAGCTGCATTGGTTCTAGGTATTATGGGGAGGATGTGTTTTGTAGGGTTTTATTCAAGTCAGAAGCTCCGACTACTCTAAGTGAGAAGTTGAAGGAGAAGTTGTTATCATCTGTAATGGATTTCTTTCATGTTCTGGGGTTTTAGCTAAAGGTTTTAGGTGAAGGGATAAGGTGAATGCACCAATTTGTAAGTCGCTCTGGATAAGAGCGTCTGCTAAATGACTTAAATGTAATGTAAATGTGAAGTGTGATCATCCATTTTGTCCATGTTCCCTCTTACTCCAGTCGGTGATCAGCTTAGACGGGAGCATCTCGTACACCTTCACCAGCGAGGGAATGAACACTGTTACGGTCCAAGTGTCTTAAGCCAACACCATACTGCAAGACACCAAGACCATACTGCAAGACTGTCACGTTCTGACTTTAGTTTCTTTTTTATGTCTCTATTTTGGTTTGGTCAGGGCGTGAGTTGGGGTGGGCATTCTATGTTTTGTTCTAGGTTTTGTATTTCTGTGTTTGGCCTGGTATGGTTCCCAATCAGAGGCAGCTGTCAATTGTTGTCTCTGATTGAGAACCATACTTAGGTAGCCTGTTTTCCCACTTTGAGTTGTGGGTGATTGCTTTCTGTTTTGTGTGTATACCTTACAGAACTGTTTCGCTTCGTTCTCTCTCTTTGTTGTTTTTGTCATTTCAGTGTTCAGTTTATTTTATAACATTAAAAATGAACACTTACCACGCTGCACCTTGGTCCTCTTCTCCTTCTCCCGACGACATTCGTTACAAAGACACCAAGACCATACTGCACGACACCAACACCACACTGCAAGACACCAAGACCATAGCAGTCCAAGGTAAGGATCAGTACTACCTCTCACTCTCTCTCTCATCTCCCTAATCAAATTATTCTTCCTGATGTAATGCTAATTAACACATATAGCAGCCATCTCACTTGGTCTGCATCGTTTGAGGGTGCTTTACATTTCAGTATGTCAGGATATATGAGAAAAGGACATTTCCCCAATTATCTAAGAAAGCATTTGTGCGAGCAATCATCTCCACTCGTCAAACCACGAGCACGCGCATACGCATACGCACACACTCACACACACCAACATCTCTGTCAGCTTTCCCACCCATCAGAAGGCAATTAGAGGAAGGAAACAACCAGAATGAATGACAGTGTGGAATGAGGAGGATATCTTGAATATATTGCACATAGATCAGGAGTTTAATTAACCCTTTCATGCGTGAGTTCCAAATATCTCTAATGGTAGCGTGAGTTTTTTAATGCGCGTGATGTTAGAACGTTCTCTCTATTCCAGAATGTGATTGTTATGCAACATTTAATCCGCGCTGCCCTCAAACCAAGGCACTGTTTTTATTTATAGGCTGTTTTAAATTTGTCAATTTCAAATTGTTTTCTAACAAGTTTTTGATTTTCTAAGAACAATTTGAATTGAGGTGTGTTCCGCCTCATTCATTCAAATGAAAGTAGTCATTTTTACTTTTGCGGACCAATTCATTTTTTGGACATTTCTGACCCGGACAAAATTCCCCAAACACTTGCCAATTGTTAGTACAGTTTAAGTCTGCAGACATTAGCTCATCTCCCATCCTGCACACACGTGTTCACATTTTCCGTCTGTTGTCTGCATCGCAGTCGTAGTTGTTTTCGTTTCCAATAATAACTTTGGAGATATGTGCATTTCTACGTTATAATAGTTTCTGCATGTCTGTTATGTCGTTTTTACTGTAGCATAATATTTTTGTGTATATTCCTTATAACCGCAGACACACGAGGTAACGTTACTCATTTCATAACCTTTATGATGTTATACTCAATGCTTAGGTGTCACGACTTCCGCCGAAGTCGGTCCCTCCCCTTGTTCGGGCGGCGTTCGGCAGTCGACGTCACCGGCCATCTAGCCATCGCCGATCCACTTTTCATTTTCCATTTGTTTTGTCTTTGTTTTACACACCTGGTTTCAAGCCCCCAATTACTTGTTCATTATTTAACCCTCTGTCCCCCATAGTTGTTTGTGAGTGATTGTTTATTGTATTGCGGTCCGTATTTGTGGCCTTGTATTTATTGACGTGTATTGTTATTATTATTGAGTAAAATTGTGACATTACTCATAACTGCTGTCCTGCACCTGACTCTTCTACACCAGCTACACACAGACGGATTACATTAGGTAGCTAGCTACATTCTCCTATTAGGTCTGGAAAACAATGCTAATTGCGTCAGAGAATTATTAGCATGTGTTGTATTTTGAAGCTACCCTGGCCTTATGACTCCTAAGTGGTGCAGCTGTAAAGAACAGCGTCTCAGTGCTAGAGGCGTCACTACAAACACCCATGTTCAAATCCAGACTGCGTCTCTATCAAAGTGCCTTATTACGTTATAATAGTTTCTGTATCTCGTATTATACCGTTACTACTGTAGCTCACTGGGAGTTCTTTACTATCCCCATGAGAAGGACTGTCAATAGGAAGGTATACATTTCACTAACTGTGGTTGTCCCCCCCCACACTCCTGGCTCTCTCTTCTCCTGTAGCTCCAAGGCAAAGCGATTGGTCTCTGCTATGTCTCCCACCAGCTCCTCTGTCAGAAACAACTTGAAGCACTCTGCCTCAGATGGAAATGGCAAGGGGCGTTGCACTCCAGACTGGGACTCATCAAAGCAAACAGCAGGGCCAGGAGGGGTGAAATGGCTGGCAGCCTTCCAGCTACCACAGAACTCCTGTACTTCATCCACTATCGGTCTGCCTCCATCACCACCAGCATCTTCAAAGGGAACTGGGACTTTGTCAGTGGTCAAGGGATCCTCAGATTCAGGGTTCTCAATGACTGGGGGGCAGCTCCTCACTGTCAGAATCTGATTCCTGACTTTCAGACTCATTGTCAGAATTTTTTTAAATGTCCAGAATTTGTGAGTTGTCTCCTTTTGAAAGACATTGCTAATGCTACAGCTTAGCTCACTAGCTACATACATAAACAACAACACTGAATGGCTCACAGTGGGAGTGAGAGGTTACGTGATTGACTGCCTGCACGCGCCATTTGAATCAATAAATCACTACCAGAAAATGTTTTGTGTGGTAATTATTGATATATTTACTGTTTTATTCTCATGTTTTTCAAATTCCGGTGATAAATCATGCATTCCGATTCTTGCATAGATTGTAATGGGCACATAGTGTGTGTGTAAAATACTTTTTTGAAATTTGTACTGATTATGATGAGCTAAGCTAATTACAGCTATGTGTGTGGAGCCATGTTTGTTGACATACAATGCATTCTGGGTTTCATGTAATCGTCTGTCAGACCAACGATGCTATAACAAAATGAGGTGAGTAAGGGTTCTCTCATTTTTGAGAACTTCAGGAAGTGAATGCAGGGATGTGAACGATGGTAGACGACACACCCCTTCAACATGCATACTATGAACACACCAAACTCATCTGGCTGGGCGCTGAAACTAATCATTGTCGGAAAACTTTTTTTTTTTAGAAAGTGTTTTACTCAATTATTTTGATCAATGGCGAGCTCACCCGTGATGTGATTAATTATATATAGTAATTGCTATTAGCTAATTCATATTGTAGTTTATGTCAGCGGAGAGTTAGAAAATATAACCGCTTGTGTTGCGTCAATCTTTCCTCAGTTAGCGCTAGGACAAATGTAGCCTACATTTTTCTGGTTGGGATGATTGTGTTATGCTATAGATACTTCTGTGAATATCTGAACATTGCATCCAAAAATAAACTGCTCACATTCTGGACATAACTTTGTAAGGACTGTGTTTGTGTAAATAGTTTCTGAAAGTGTGGCCAGGTCAAATGCTGATTGTTGCGTCATTCGAAACTGTCCGTTCTAAATAAGCGTTCTAATCACACGGGTTTGATCGTACGCGTCAGGGACCAAAATATCACCAACCGTGTGATGGTACGTGTGAAAGGGTTAATGGTCTGTTTCTGTTTCTCCGCTGACAGAGTTCTTCAAATCTCTGCTTTTATCTTTCTCCGCTAATCTGTACGAGTACATCCCTGACGTCCCCGAGTGGAGACAGGATGTGGGTAGAGTCATTAATAAGGCTCTGCTCCAAGTAAGTGTGAATTCCTTCCTTCTCTCATTTTCTCTCTCGTCTTTTTCTATCCGCTCAGACACTTCGGCGTTCGCCTTCTGGCTGTCCCGTGATTCGTTATCACACAGGTGCGAGAGTTTCGGCTTCTTCTTCCCCCCGCAAAGCAGCTTGATGAGCACTTACAACTTATTTTCAGAAGTCGGAGCGATGAATTGTGTTCTTCGGAATTGGTCTGGAATGATGGAGATCTTAAACATTTACCGGTGCATTGGATGTGCTTAGTATCTGCGGAGGAGAGCTTGCGCTGATATGACATAGTTAAGTGTGTTATTCTTCCACTTTGTGTGGAGATTTATCCCTATAGCGTGCGACTTTTGGTCTATCTTTGTCTTCACCAACTCCAACGTGGATTTGACATGAGAGGCGACTCAGGCGAGCTAGGCTTAGAGTCAGTGGAGGGAGCTCAGTGTGAGGTCAGGGTGAGGATTGGTGAGGGATAAAGTGCATTTTGTCACCTGGGAGCCACATATTATGTTCATGGCAGTATAGTATAGCACCAGCCAATTGAATTGTGTTGAGCTGAGGGGCTCACTCAGTTATAGAAAGCTTGAGCTATTAATTGCTAGCCTCAATAAACAGTTACAGCACCTCTTTTCATACAAAACGTTTTGTTATACAACCTTTTAGTACCTACATATATTATACTGTATCTATTGAGTTTATGAACACTACTTCATGTGTCATATGCTCCTCCATATACAGTTTAATCCTATCAAACCTTCCCTCCTTTCATCTCTTTCCCTTTCTTTAAAAGGAAATCATATTAAGGCCTATTCATCCATGTACTGCTAGAGTTGACTTAGGGTTCAAAGTCTTGATATTGTGCAACAACCGCCATACAAAGTGTTATTAGAATTGTTTTTATTCATTTATTTGTATTTGTCTGCTGTTCGCATTCAGTTCACCTTCAAGTTCAAACATATTCCATGTCAAGGTAAACAACTCCCCACAATAAAGCCAAGATGAGAAGGAGCATCAACATCGCAGTTAAAGTCAAGGTCCATTAAAGTGCATTGTTGCCGTACTGCAGTACAGCTCTATGGCTGACCATAGTGAGAGCCAGGCAGGGCTGCACTTTTGCTCCTCGGCTGATTCCAACCCACCGCCTAATAGAGGTTTGAATGGGGAGTTCAATAATAGAGTCTATTTGAAGTTATTTTGAGAAGTCATTCCTTCTCCGGTTTTTCCGGCTTCTTCTTTTCTCCAACCTGCGGAACATGGAAGATGGCCGAAGGCTCCCTCTCAGGTTCCAGACAGTGACTGTTGGCAAATTCAGATATTTTAGTATGTTTCGCGGAAGCCCGTCTGGTTTCACCACCAGCTGTTAATGCACCTCTCAGTGTGGTGAAAGAAGTTAACATGTCCTCTTTTTTTCCCAAAGAGAGTGCACTTCTTCTATAGTGGACAAATTGCATCTCTTTCCCCCCCCCCATTCCTTTCCTGGGTGACGACTGTACTATCGTCAAGTTCACGACGAATGGAAAACAGAATCCACTTCATGGTGTGTACAATTGTAACTTGTAATTGACAACTGTTTCATCATATTTATTTAGCTTTGCATACAGTAAGATTGTGAGGAAGCCAAATGTTTACTGTTTAAATATTAAAGTGACAAGATACAGCCCTGCAGAGGTGGTTTTTCAGCCAAATTTGGGCCTGGACAAAATTCCCTCAAATGCTCACTTATCTGACTGTCTGACTCACCTACTCTCCTCCCTTATCCCAGATCATATTTTCACTTCAGCCAATGAGTTTGGGGAACATAAAATTCCAGATTTACCCAAGAAGACTTTTTAGACTAATGAGTATTCGCAAAGAGAATAAACATGGCCTGAGTGTTTTGATTTTTATAGGGGCTATTGCATCCTATTCCCTTCCCCCTACCATTCCTTCTATGCCTCTTTCCCCTCATTGCAAGTCATTCCTTTGCTCTCTATTTGTCCACTACTTTGCTACTTAAATAGTGATTTTAAGGCTTGATAATTGATGTGCTTCAAGTGTATGTGACTCGCCGACTACGCCACTCCATTGTCCGCCGGAAGCCAAATAGAGAACCCATAAAAACATTAGTGGCTTTTAAAATGGACACTTATTGCTGGTTGGAACTCGTGCCTCGCTGGTAATCTAAAGTGGATGAAGGCCATTATAAAGAAAAATATTTAGTAGTAGCTATTTTGAAGGAAAACTAGTTGTTTGGCAAGACGTACTTCTCCCATCGACATAAATACACTTTCGCGAAAACATGGAGGTTGAGATTGGATTGAAAAAAGGGTAACATTTTATTTGACACCTAGGGTCATAACACATTATGACACGGTCATAACCATGTCATAGTAAGTCATAACAGCAAAAACAACAAACTGTCATTATGTCAGAACATTGTCATGGCACATATAGTTAGACCTGTTGTGACATATTACGTTATTTTACGGCTGGTTATGACATCTACATAAGAGCGTCAAATCCCACAAAACCTACAACACAAAGCAAATCATTCCAATACACCGTAGCCTACTTGTAAACAGTATGTTTATGTAATATTGCATTTTCTAGTGTGTGTATTTTCTTAGTCCAAGTAAAGTCACACAGGATGGTCATAATGCTTCAAGACAGTGTATTTTTTCCATAAGTTATTCAAAATACGATGAAAAAAATGTATTACAACAACATCAAAGTATTTAACTCTGAATTGTATTATTTATTCAAATGTGTTTTTTCCCAATAAGCTTCCTTTCCCTTGGATGCAGCAGATGAACAGAATGGAGTATGCTACAATGCTGTAGCAGAGGGTGTTTTGTCCTTCTCCTGCATTCATCCCAGTCATCAGCAACAGAACATTGGGCTAGGCACATGTTTGACATCAATGTGTGTACAATTACAATGGTAGTAAAATGTTATATAACATACTATTTACAAGTAGGATTGGTTTGCCTTGTGTGGTAGTGGGCTTTGACACACCGACATAGATGTCATAACCAGACATAACATATTTTAAAATACAGTACCAGTCAAAAGTTTGGACACCACATTTAAGGCTTTTCTTTCTTTATTTACTATTTTCTAAACTGTAGAATAATAGTGAAGACAAACTATGAAATAACACATATGGAAACACGTAGTAACCAAAAAAGTGTTAAACAAATCAAAATACACTGCTCAAAAAAATAAAGGGAACACTTAAACAACACAATGTAACTCCAAGTCAATCACACTTCTGTGAAATCAAACTGTCCACTTAGGAAGCAACACTGATTGACAATAAATTTCACATGCTGTTGTGCAAATGGAATAGACAAAAGGTGGAAATTATAGGCAATTAGCAAGACACCCCCAATAAAGGAGTGGTTCTGCAGGTGGTGACCACAGACCACTTCTCAGTTCCTATGCTTCCTGGCTGATGTTTTGGTCACTTTTGAATGCTGGCGGTGCTTTCACTCTAGTGGTAGCATGAGACGGAGTCTACAACCCACACAAGTGGCTCAGGTAGTGCAGCTCATCCAGGATGGCACATCAATGCGAGCTGTGGCAAGAAGGTTTGCTGTGTCTGTCAGCGTAGTGTCCAGAGCATGGAGGCGCTACCATGAGACAGGTCAGTACATCAGGAGACGTGGAGGAGGCCGTAGGAGGGCAACAACCCAGCAGCAGGACCGCTACCTCCGCCTTTGTGCAAGGAGGAGCAGGTGGAGCACTGCCAGAGCCCTGCAAAATGACCTCCAGCAGGCCACAAATGTGCATGTGTCTGCTCAAACGGTCAGAAACAGACTCCATGAGGGTGGTATGAGGGCCCGACTTCCACAGGTGGGGGTTGTGCTTACAGCCCAACACCGTGCAGGACGTTTGGCATTTGCCAGAGAACACCAAGATTGGCAAATTCGCCACTGGCGCCCTGTGCTCTTCACAGATGAAGCAGGTTCACACTGAGCACATGAGCACGTGACAGACGTGACAGAGTCTGGAGACGCCGTGGAGAACGTTCTGCTGCCTGCAACATCCTCCAGCATGACCGGTTTGGCAGTGGGTCAGTCATGGTGTGGGGTGGCATTTCTTTGGGGGGCTGCCCCACAGCCCTCCAGCCCTCCATGTGCTCGCCAGAGGTAGCCTGACTGCCATTAGGTACCGAGATGAGATCCTCAGACCCCTTGTGAGACCATATGCTGGTGCGGTTGGCCCTGGGTTCCTCCTAATGCAAGACAATGCTATACCTCATGTGGCTGGAGTGTGTCAGCAGTTCCTGCAAGAGGAAGGCATTGATGCTATGGACTGGCCCGCCCGTTCCCCAGACCTGAATCCAATTGAGCACATCTGGTACATCATGTCTCGCTCCATCCACCAACGCCACGTTGCACCACAGACTGTCCAGGAGTTGGCGGATGCTTTAGTCCAGGTCTGGGAGGAGATCCCTCAGGAGACCATCCGCCACCTCATCAGGAGCATGCCCAGGCATTGTAGAGAGGTCATACAGGCACGTGGAGGCCACACACACTACTGAGCCTCATTTTGACTTGTTTTAAGGACATTACATCAAAGTTGGATCAGCCTGTAGTGTGGTTTTCCACTTTAATTTTTAGTGTGACTCCAAATCCAGATCTCCATGGGTTGATAAATTTGATTTCCATTGATCATTTTTGTGTGATTTTGTTGTCAGCACATTCAACTATGTAAAGAAAAAAGTATTTAATACGAATATTTCATTCATTCAGATCTAGGATGTGTTATTTTAGTGTTCCCTTTATTTTTTGAGCAGTGTATATAAAAATCGGGCGATTAATGCCGTGCTTTTTTTGGTCCTCCAATTATCGGTATCGGCGTTGAAAAATCATAATCGGTCGACCTTTAGTTTGCAGTCTTGACATGGAAACAGGAGACAGGGCTGTGAGACATAGGTTTGACTCTGGACACATGAAAGGCGGGATGTATACGAAGGGTACGGGGCAACTGAAGACGAACAGCTGAGGGGCTAATAATCTTGGAAATGGGCTGATGAACCGGGGGGAGAGTGTGCAAGATTCCACCCGGGGGGATAGCCATACCTTCTGCCCGAGACGATGGCAATCCGTCTGAGCACAGCTGAGCCCAGTTGAGTGCCATCACCAGGTACGAGGTGGGAAGGATGGTCTCGGGCTCTGGGGTGGTACCCGTGGGGCTATAGCGGCGGGACAGTGCATCCAACTTGACATTCTTGTACCCCGGCAGGTACGAGAGGGAGAAGTTGAACCATGTGAACAGCAGGCCTATCTGGCCTATCTGGCTTACCTGTAGTTGAGGCGCTTGGCAGTGCAGAGATAATCCAGGTTCTTGTGGTCGGTCCACACGATGAATGGGTGTTCCGCCCCCTCCAGCCAGTGACTCCATTCCTCCAACACCATCTTCACCGCGAGAAGCTCACAATTCCCCACATCGTAGTTATTTTTCGAGGCAGTGGGAGCCGGCGCAGGGATGTAGCTTGAGGTCCAGTGCAGAACGCTGAGATAGAACCGCCCCCACTCCGACATCAGAAGCATCGGCCTCCACCACGAATTGATGGGAAAGGTCCGGATGACCCAAGATGGGAGCTGTGGTGAAGCGATGTTTGAGGTCCCGGAACGTCCGATCAGCAGCTGGGGACCACGTGAACGGAACCTTGGGCAAGATGAGTGCAGACAGGGGGGAAGCCAGGGTTCTGTAACTCTGGAAAAAGGGGCGATAGAAGTTAGCGAACCCCAGGAAGCATTGCAACTGCACCCTGGAAGTAGGCTGGGGCTAATCCACCACCGCTCTCATCTTCCTGGGATCCATGTGCACACTCCTAGTGGCGATGATAAAACCCAGAAAAGGGATGGTGGAACAATGGCACTTCTCTGCTTAGACAAATAGCTGGTTCTCCAGGAGGCGTTGGAGAACCTGTCGGATGTGGAGCACATGCTTTTGGGTGGAACAGGAGAAGATGAGGATGTACTCTAAGTAGACAAAGACGAACCGGTTCAACATGTTGCGGAGAACATCATTGACCAGAGCCTGGAACACAGTAGAGGCGTCGGTAAGGCCAAATGGTGTGACCAGCGGTGACTCGGCCATCTTCGGTAGCCTTCGCGGCAGGTTCGGGAGGCCTCGGGTTCTCTCGGTAACGAGACCGTCGGGAGCTTCCGGGATGACTCGGAGGCAAGGGGGATCCCTGGGCTTGCGAGCAAAATCCAATTTCCTCTCCCTTCGTCGTTCCCGTAATCGCCCATCTTTACGGATGGTCAAAGCGATGAAGGAATCGAGCTCCGTAGTTAACTCCCGGGCTGCAAGCTCGTTCTTGACCTCCTCCGAGACGCCGTGCAGGAACATTTCGAACACTGCCTAATGATTCCAAGCACTCTCCGCTGCCAATGTGCGGAAAGCCACCGCATAATCATCTACACTGTGGGAGTCCTGCCGAAGCTGGATTAGCTTCCAAAAAACCTTCCTCACTTCTCCCACGAACCCCTCCAGACTAGCGCATAAGGTCGGCTGTTGTTCCCACATGGCAGTAGCCCAGATGAGAGCCCTCCCGGACATCAGAGTGATGAAGTAGACTATCTGGGAGCAGAAGGAGGAGGGCTGAAGCTCGAATACGAGGGCACACTGAGCTAGGAATGCCCGAAAGGTGATCAGCTCTCCATTTAAGCTTTCCGGAGGAGGTAAGCGGGGCTCCTGAGAAGGTGGAGTGACCGATGAGACGGTGCTGCTAGCAGCTGAGTCGCTGATGAGCTGTGGGGTTACCACCGTGGTAGGCGGCCTCCCAGACAACCCGTGGAATTTTTCCAGCGAACTGTCCAACACCTGGTCATGGCATTCAGGCAACATTTGGACCCCAAACACAAGTCCACGAAGCAATTCCTCGTGCCTACCGATGGTGGCTCCCTGGGTGGAGATGGCGTTGCGCTGCTGGCCTGGGTCTGCTGGGTCAGTCATGGCCAGTTTGTACTATCAGGAATCGGGGTAAGACCCAGATGCAGACACGTCGAAATGAAAATGGTTTAATATTCCAACAGGGGCAGCCAATAGACAGGTTGTGGCAGGCAGAGGTCAGTAAACCAGAGATGGGGCAAAGGTACAGGTCAGCAGGCAGGCTCAGGGTCAGGACAGGCAAGGGTCAAAGCCAGGAGGGTGAGAAAAAGGAGAGACTGCGAAAAGCAGGAGCTGAGAACAAAGATGCTGGTTGACCTGACAAACAAGATGAACTGGCAACGGACAAACAGAGAACAAAGGTATAAATACACAGGTGATAATGGGGAAGATGGGCGACACCTGGAGGGTGGTGTGAACAATCACAAGGACAGGTGAAACAGATCAGGGTGTGACAGTATCAAGATAATTACATACATTAACTTCTTATGGCTGCAGCCCGACGTCGGTACACTTATGACAACAGCCAGCTCAAAGTGCAGGGCGCGAAATTCAAAAGATATTTTTTTTAAATATTTAACTTTCACACATTAACAAGTCCAATACAGCATATGAAAGGTACACATCTTGTGAATCCAGCCAACATGTCCGATTTTTAAAATGTTTTACAGGGAAGACACAATATGTAAATCTATTAGCTAACCACGTTAGCAAAAGACACCACTTTTTTTACTCCATCAGTTTTTTACTCCATCAGTAGCTATCACAAATTCGACCAAATAAAGATATAAATAGCCACTAACCAAGAAACAACTTCATCAGATGACAGTCTGATAACATATTTATTGTATAGCATATGTTTTGTTAGAAAAATTTGCATATTTCAGGTATAAATCATAGTTTACATTGCAGCTACAGTCAGAAATTGCACCGAAAGCAGCCATAATAATTACAGGCACCAACGTCAAATACCTAATTACTCATCATAAAACATTTCTGAAAAATACATAGTGTACAGCAAATGAAAGACAGGCATCTTGTGATTCCAGCCAATATTTCCGATTTATTAAGTGTTTTACAGCGAAAACAAAATGTAGCGTTATATTAGCTTAGCACAATAGCCAGAAACACTTGGGCGCCGGCGACTACGACAGATATATGAAATAACATCATAAAATGGGTCTTACTTTTGCTGATCTTTCATCAGAATGTTGGACAAGGTGTCCTTTGTCCAGAACAGTCGTTGTTTGGATTCAGAACGGCAACTTTCCCTCTTCATTTAGTAAGGGAAGTCCCCCCCAATTGTACAAAATAACATGGCAAGTTATTGGCACCGGGCGCAGCATATACACGATGGACAAATACACTATTTCTGGCGGTGTTTCATCCAAAGTTGATGGCAAATGCCATGCTGCAAATGAGCTGTGTAACACTCCAAAATTCCTATAGTGGGCGAGTGTGTTCTATCTAAATTTTTCATAGGCCTTTTGTAACGCAAGTCAAGACCCAAGAGTAAAATTTTGAAATTTTGAAAGTTTTGGCAAAAACTTATCACCCCCTTAATGAGGACAGGGGGTGCTGTTTTCACTTTTGGGGGAAAACGTCTCCAATTTAAACGGCCTCGTACTCAATTCTTGCTCGTACAATATGCATATTATTAATTTTATTGGATAGAAAACACTCTCTAGTTTCTAAAACCGTTGGAATTTTGTCTGTGGGTAAAACAGAACTCATTTGGCAGCACACTTTGTGACCTGGAAGTGGAAAGTCTGAAATCTATGTTCTGTTCAAGTGACTGCCTATAAATGGCCATGATAGGTATGGCTATACGTACACGTCATACACCTTCACCCGGATGTCAAGAGGAAGTGAGAGGAAAAAGAAGTTGATTATCTCTGTCTGTTTGAATAAGCCCTCTTGGAACAACGTGTCCCCAATTTTCTGTTTTCTGCAAGGCGCGTGTCGGGACCTGTTATTGCCTACTGGAAACCAGTCGTTATGGGCGAATATGATCTCCGGCTTTGATTTTATTTGATACATGTTACAATATCATCCTAAAGTATGTTTTTTCAATATAGTTTCATTAGATTATTGAAATTTATTCGGGACGTTAGTTGTGTTGCGTTGTTTGACTTTGTTGAGGTTGGAGAGCTTAGCGCCGCATGGCCAGTGTGCTTGCTAATTCAAGAGGGATAAAGAACGTTCTGAATCCAAACAAAGACGCTTCTGGACAAAGGACCAAAGGTACAACATTCTGATAGAAGATCAGCAAAAGTAGGAACCATTTTGTGATGCTATTTCATATAGCTGTCGAACTGTGTACTAGTAGCTTTGCGCTCAGGTTTTGGTTATTCCCTTACCATAACTAAGTCTTATGTCGTAATGAAGATATTTTTAGAATTCTAACACTGCGATTGCATTAAGAACTAATGGATCTATCGTTTCCTATACAACATGTATTTTTTTGTAATGTTTATGAATAGCTATTTGGTCAGAATAGGTGAGAGTCTAATAGAAATATCCGCACATTCTGGGGAAAAGATGCTACGTTAGCACGTTATGCTACGTTATGCTACGTTGTATAACCACAGATTTCAGCTCTAAATATGCACATGTTCGAACAAAACATAAGTGTATGTATAACCTGATGTTATAGGACTGTCATCTGAGGAAGGTTTATGAAGGTTAGTGAAATTTAATATCTTTTGCTGGTTTATTCGCTAACGCTAACGTGCCTATTGCTATCGCTAACGTGCCTTGATGAATGAATGCGGTCGTGTGGTAGGCTATTGTAGTAAGCTAATATAAGGCTATATTATGTTTTCGCTGTAAAACACTTACAAAATCGGAAATATTGTCTGTATTCACAAGATCTTTGTCTTTCATTTGCTATACACCATGTATTTTTCAGAAATGTTTTATGATGAGTATTTCGGTATGTCACGTTGGTGTCTGTAATTATTCTGGCTGCTTTCGGTGCAATTTCTGATTGTAGCCGCAATGTAAACTATGATTTATACCTGAAATATGCACATTTTTCGAACAAAACATAGATTTATTGTATAACATGTTATAAGACTGTCATCTGATGAAGTTGTTTCTTGGTTTCTTTGGTTTGTTCTAGGTTAGTTTGGTTGATTTTGTGCATGCTACCTGTGCTGTGAAAAATGTCTGTGCTTTTTTCTATTTGTTGGTGAGCTAACATAAATATATATTGTGTTTTCCCTGTAAAACATTTAAAAAATC
The DNA here is from genome assembly GCF_016432855.1 of Salvelinus namaycush. NCBI lineage: Eukaryota > Metazoa > Chordata > Actinopteri > Salmoniformes > Salmonidae > Salvelinus > Salvelinus namaycush. The sequence continues at coordinate 10,709,965 of NC_052345.1, forward strand.
GGACATGTTGGCTGGATTCACACGATGTGTATCTTTCATTAGCTGTATTGGACTTGTTAATGTGTGAAAGTTAAATATTTCTCAAAAATATTTTTTGAATTTCGCGCTCTGCCTTTTCAGTGGAATGTGGGAGGAGTTCCGCTAGCGGAACCCCTGTCCTAGACAGGTTAAAAAAGTGCTTTCTGGACCGTTTTTCGAAATTCTTTCGAGTTTTATGTCAATTACACATGTGTAAGCACTGTATGAAAATACTTTTGTCAAATTTTATTAACATAATTTTTTTGCAATTTTTATTTGTACTTAAGAAATATGTTTTGTGCATTTGGAATGTGATTTCATAGGAAGTCAAAAGTCAAAAATGTCAAAAATTTGGAAAAAACGTATCCCCCCCTTTAAAAAAGTGCTTTCTGGACCGTTTTTCGAAATTCTTTCGAGTTTTATGTCAATTACACATGTGTAAGAACTGTATGAAAATACTTTAGTCACATTTTATTATCATAATTTTTTATAAATGTTTACTTGTACTTAACCTGTTTGGCGTGCAAGCCCGACGTCGGTACACTTATGACAACAGCCACTTCAAGTGCAGGGCGCGAAATTCAAAAGATATTTTTTTAAAATATTTAACTTTCACACATTAACAAGTCCAATACAGCATATGAAAGGTACACATCTCGTGAATCCAGCCAACATGTCCGATTTTTAAAATGTTTTACAGGGAAGACAAAATATGTAAATCTATTAGCTAACCACGTTAGCAAAAGACTCCACTTTTATTACTCCATCAGTTTTTGACTCCATCAGTAGCTATCACAAATTCGGCCAAATATAGATATAAATAGCCACTAACCAAGAAACAACCTCATCAGATGACAGTCTGATAACATATTTATTGTATAGCATATGTTTTTTTTCGAAAAATGTGCATATTTCAGGTATAAATCATAGTTTACATTGTAAGCTACATTCAGAAATTGCACCGAAAGCAGCCATAATATTTACAGACACCAACGTCAAATACCTAATTACTCATCATAAAACATTTCTGAAAAATACATAGTGTACAGCAAATGAAAGACAGGCATCTTGTGATGCCAGACAATATTTCCGATTTATTAAGTGTTTTACAGCGAAAACAAAATGTTGCGTTATATTAGCTTAGCACAATAGCCAGAAACACTTGGGCGCCGGCGACTACGACAGATATATGAAATAACATCATAAATTGGGTCTTACTTTTGCTGATCTTTCATCAGAATGTTGAACAAGGTGTCCTTTGTCCTGATGAGTCGTTGTTTGGATTCAGAATGGCAACTTTCTCTCTCCATTTAGCAAGCGCGCTAGCCGGGTTGCACGGATCTCTCCATGTAAACAAACGGAAGAGAACGGAACACGGCAAAACTCCCGAAAAAAATTCAATAATCTGATGAAACTATATTGAAAAAATATACTTTACGATGATATGGTGACATGTATCAAATAAAATCAAAGCCGGAAATAATAGTCGCCTATTACGTCAGCAAAACAAAAGGCAACCCCACTGTCCAAATCGCGTTCTTCAGAGTACCGGAACTGGGGTACACGTCATTCCAAGAGGATTTATTCCATCCCAGATCGAGATAATCACCTCATTTCTTCTCTCACAGCCTTCTTGACACCCAGAGGAAGGTGTATGACGTGTATGTATACTAATAGGTCTTGTGCCCATGTATAGGCATGAAGAAGAACAGAGCATCGATTTCAGACGTTCCACTTCCTGGTCAGGAAAAGTTCTGCAGAATGAGTTCTGTTTCACTCAGAGAAATAATTCAAACGGTTTTAGAAACTAGAGAGGGTTTTCTATCCAATAGTAATAATAATATGCATATTGTACGAGCAAGAATTGAGTACGAGGCCGTTTGAAATGGGCACGATTTAACTGGCTACTCAATACTGCCCCTTGCAGCCATAAGAAGTATTAAGGAATATGTTTTGTGCATTTGGAATGTGATTTCATAGGAAGTCAAAAGTCAAAAGTCAAAAATGTCAAAAATTTGGAAAAAACGTATCACCCCCTTTAAAAAAGTGCTTTCTGGACCGTTTTTCGAAATTCTTTCGAGTTTTATGTCAATTACACATGTGTAAGAACTGTATGAAAATACTTTAGTCACATTTTATTATCATCATTTTTTATAAATGTTTACTTGTACTTAAGGAATATGTTTTGTGCATTTGGAATGTGATTTCATAGGAAGTCAAAAGTCAAAAATGTCAAAAATTTGGAAAAAACGTATCACCCCCTTCATAGTCGAAAATAACATTTTTTTTTAAAAGGCCAAAATGAAGCATTTAAAACTGTATTGAAAATCGTGCGTGGTAACCCAAAACATGAAACTTTTTTTGAAAACCTCCATAAATCACTCAGGCCAGCACCCATTGATTTGGGGCCGTAGTATAGTGCTCCCATAGCGGGCATGGACGTCTGGATGACACCTAAAAGCATTTAAAACCGTTTTGAAAAATGACGCCTGGTAACCCAAAACATGAAACAGAATATTTTTTGACTTTTTTTGGAAACCTCCATAAATCACTCAGGCCGGACCCCATTGACTCGAGAAAAAAAAAAATCCAGAAGAAAAAACATAGAATATTTTCTGACTTTTTTTGAAAACCTCCATAAATCACTCAGGCCAGCACACATAGATTTTTGGCCGTAGAATAGTGCTCCCAGAGCGGGTATGGAAGTCTGGATGCCCCCTAAAAGGCACCTGGTAACCCCAAAAAAATACCAGGTGCACGAAAAGTTTGGACTTAGAATATTTTTTGAGTTTTTTGGAAAAACTCCATAAATCACTCAGGCCATTGACTCGAGAAGAAAAAACATAAAATATTTTCCAGAAAAAAAAACAGTATATTTTTTGACTTTTTTTGAAAACCTCAATAAATCACTCAGGCCAGCACCCATTGATTTTTGCCCGTAGTATAGTGCTCCCAGAGCGGGTATGGAAGTCTGGATCCCCCCTAAAAGCATTTAAGGCTCTGTGTGTCTTTAAGCACCATACTTTTTCATTCCATCCTTGCTGTGTGTGTCTGTGTGTGTGTGTGTGAGCTTTTCTTTGACATCTGTTTAGAGAAATGACTGATTTACACTTCATGAGGGTTGCCTAATCACACACTTAAAGTTTTGGAAAGATCTGACTTTTTTAACCCTTTGAAACAGCACCTATGACCCCATTTTAAGGCACTTCCGGTTGGCACAGGAAGCTATAAGTAAACACCTATCCTGATCGGGGTATGCTTTTACAGAATCCTGAGTTTTAAGTCTATACGTTAAGAACTGACTGATTTACACAGGGTTGAATGCACTATATATCACAAACTGCTGGTTGGGTATGGCAAAACACTTTTAGGGTGGTTTTATCACTTCCGGTTGCTCCAGGAAGCTTAGAATCAACACAGGTAGACCTCATAGTGGCTTGATGGATTGTCATTGAAGACAGGTTCATAAGACATTCATAACCCACATAGGGTTTATTTAAAGAATGCACGTTACATTTGCATATGATTCAACAGTGAAAAACATCACATCATATTGCAAACATAACACACTGTTGAATCATATTGCAAACATAACACACACTGTTACGTTTGCAATATGATGTGTTGAATCATATTGCAAACATAACACACACTGTTACGTTTGCAATATGATGTGTTGAATCATATTGCAAACATAACACACACTGTTACATTTGCAATATGATGTGTTGAATCATATTGCAAATGTAACGTGCATTATTTAAATACTTTAGAAATACAAAAAACTCACCAACAGTGAGTTTGGTGTCAGATAGTATCAGTTTGGTGTCTAAATATATCTAATTGACTGATGGACACCGACTTGCTAGTTGACTTTTGTGCATTTGCAATATGTTTCAACAGGGGGGTACCATCACAAAAAGCGAGATGATGAAATTTAACACAACGAGCGATGGAGAGGAACCACTATCACTGCCCGGCCATCCTGAGGTCATCAGGCCGTTCACTTTTGCATTTCTAAAGTATTTAAGAGAATGTACGTTACATTTGCAATATGATTCAACATCACATCATATTGCAAATGTAACGTGCATTTGAATAATGGTGGACACGTCATTCCAAGATGATGTGTTCCATCTCAGACAGAGATAATCACCTCATTTCTTCTCTCACAGCCTCTTGACACCCAGAGGAAGGTGTATGACGTGCATGTATACTAATAGGTCTTGTGCCCATTTATAGGCAGGAAGAAGAACAGAGCATCGATTTCAGACATTCCACTTCCTGGTCAGGAAATGTGCTGCAGAATGAGTTCTGTTTCACTCAGAGAAATAATTCAAACGGTTTTAGAAACTAGAGAGTGTTTTCTATCCAATAGTAGTAATAATATGCATATTGTACGAGCAAGAATTGAGTACGAGGCCGTTTGAAATGGACACATTTTATCTGGCTACTCAATACTGCCCCTTGCAGCCCAAACAGGTTAACCTCTCTAGGGTATGGCCAAAAGCCAGTAAAAACGCAGCGCGCCAAATTCAAATACAGTGGGGAGAACAAGTATTTGACACACTGCCGATTTTGCAGGTTTTCCTACTTACAAAGCATGTAGAGGTTTGTAATTTTTATCTTAGGTACAATTCAACTGTGAGAGACGGAATCTAAAACAAAAATCCAGAAAATCACATTGTATGATTTTTAAGTAATTAATTTGCATTTTATTGCATTTATCGCTGCTGCGCCTTCTTCACAACGCTGTCTGTGTGGGTGGACCAATTCAGTTTGTCCGTGATGTGTACACCGAGGAACTTAAAACTTACTACCCTCTCCACTACTGTCCCGTCGATGTGGATAGGGAGGTGCTCCCTCTGCTGTTTCCTGAAGTCCACAATCATCTCCTTTGTTTTGTTGACGTTGAGTGTGAGGTTATTTTCCTGACACCACACTCCGAGGGCCCTCACCTCCTCCCTGTAGGCCGTCTCGTCGTTGTTGGTAATCAAGCCTACCACTGTAGTGTCGTCCCCAAACTTGATGATTGAGTTGGAGGAGTGCATGGCCACGCAGTCGTGGGTGAACAGGGAGTACAGGAGAGGGCTCAGAACGCACCCTTGTGGGGCCCCGGTGTTGAGGATCAGCGGGGTGGAGATGTTGTTACCTACCCTCACCACCTGGGGGCGGCCCGTCAGGAAGTCCAGTACCCAGTTGCACAGGGCGGGGTCGAGACCCAGTGTCTCAAGCTTGATGACGAGTTTGGAGGGTACTATGGTGTTAAATGCTGAGCTGTAGTCGATGAACACTATTCTCACATAGGTATTCCTCTTGTCCAGATGGGTTAGGGCAGTGTGCAGTGTGGTTGCGATTGCGTCGTCTGTGGACCTATTGGGTCGGTAAGCAAATTGGAGTGGGTCTAGGGTGTCAGGTAGGGTGGAGGTGATATGGTCCTTGACTAGTCTCTCAAAGCACTTCATGATGACGGAAGTGAGTGCTACGGGGCGGTAGTCATTTAGCTCAGTTACCTTAGCTTTCTTGGGAACAGGAACAATGGTGGCCCTCTTGAAGCATGTGGGAACAGCAGACTGGGATAAGGATTGATTGAATATGTCCGTAAACACACCAGCCAGCTGGTCTGCGCATACTCTGAGGACGCGGCTGGGAATGCCGTCTGGGCCTGCAGCCTTGCGAGGGTTAACACGTTTAAATGTTTTACTCACCTCGGCTGCAGTGAAGGAGAGCCCGCAGGTTTTGGTAGCGGGCCGTGTCAGTGGCACTGTATTGTCCTCAAAGCGAGCAAAAAAGTTATTTAGTCTGTCTGGGAGCAAGACATCCTGGTTAAATAAAGGTGAAATAAATCAATTAAAACGATTGGAGGAGGAAAGGAAGGATGGATATTATTTTAAGTGGAGCTCCTTGAGACAAGGCATATTTTATATCTGCCGTCAAGATACCAAACAGCTGTCACGATCGTCATAACTTTGAGGAAGAGTGGACCAAGGCGCAGCGTGAGAGAAATACATCTTCTTTAATGAAGACAAACAAAACACTTACATAAACGAACAAAACAACAAACAGACGACCGTGAAGCTATTCAAACAAAATAGTGCTGACACTAAACACTACACATAGACAATTACCCACAATAGCCTAATGCTTATGGCTGCCTTAAATATGGCTTCCAATCAGAGACAATGAAAGACAGGTGTCTCTGATTGAGAACTATTCAGGCAACCATAGACATACCTAGACACCTACACTAAACACAACCCCATAACCTCTACAAAACCCCCTATACAATACAACCACTCAAGACGAGACAAATACACACAAACATCCCCCCTGTCATACCCTGACCTAACCAAAATATTACAGAAAACAAAGATAACTAAGGCCAGGGCGTGACAGTACCCCCCCCCCCCAAAGGTGCGGACTCCGGCCGCAAAACCTGACACAGAAAGGGAGTGGGCCTTCCTGTGGGCCTTCCTACGGCGGCAGCTCGGGTGCGGGACGTGGCCCCCACTCCACCATAGTTAATACCCGCTTTGGCGGCTCTGGCAGATCCTGGCCGGCTGGCGGCTCTGGCAGACCCTGGCCGGCTGGCGGCTCTGGCAGATCCTGGCCGGCTGGCGGCTCTGGCAGATCCTGGCCGGCTGGCGGCTCTGGCAGACCCTGGCCGGCTGGCGGCTCTGGCAGAACCTGGCCGGCTGGCGGCTCTGGCAGGTCCTGGCCGGCTGGCGGCTCTGGCTGGTCATGGCCGGCTGGCGGCTCTGGCTGGTCATGGCCGGCTGGCGGCTCTGGCTGCTCCTGGCCGGCGGGCGGCTCTGGCTGCTCCTGGCCGGCGGGCGGCTCTGGCTGCTCCTGGCCGGCGAGCGGCTCTGGTTGCTCCTGTCCGGCGGACGGCTCTAGCGGCTCCTGACTGACGGGCGGCTCTGACGGCTCGGGACAGACGGGCGGCTCTGACGGCTCGGGACAGACGGGCGGCTCTGACGGCTCGGGACAGACGGGCGGCTCTGACGGCTCGGGACAGACGGGCAGCTCTGACGGCTCGGGACAGACGGGCGGCTCTGACGGCTCGGGACAGACGGGAGGCTCTGATGGCTCGGGACAGACGGGCAGCTCTGACGGCTCGGGACAGACGGGCAGCTCAGACGGTGCTGGGCAGACGGATAGCGCAGGCGGCTCTGGGCAGACGGGCAGTGCAGGCGGCTCAGGGCAGACGGGCAGTGCAGGTGGCACTGGGCAGACGGCAGACTCTGGCCGGCTGAGGCGCACAGTAGGCCTGGTGCGTGGTACCGGAACTGGAGGTACCGGGCTAAGGACACGCACCTTAAGGCTAGTGCGGGGAGGAGGAACAGGGCATACTGGACCCTGGAGACGCACATTAGGCCTAGTGCGTGGTGCCGGAACTGGTGGTACCGGGCTGGGGACATGCATCGCAGGGCTAGTGCGGGGAGGAGGAACAGGGCGTACTGGACTCTGGAGACGCACAGGAAGCTTGGTGCGTGGTGCCGGAACTGGAGGACTGGTACGAGGGGCTGCCACAGGAGAGCTAGTACGTGGTGCTGCTACAGGAGGTGCAGGACTAGGGAGGCGCACAGGAGGCCTGGTTCGTGGGACTGTCTTTCCCAGACGGTTAGCACGCATCTCAGGACGAGCATGGAGAGCTGACTCAGGTAACATCACATCCCGCACACGCTCTGTCGGGTGGATGTTGTGCCTCACGCACCAACACAGCAGCTCCCTCATTTCACTCTCCTCCAAACTCCCCAATAAATCCTTAACAGTCTCTGTATCATTCCCATTGCTCACCTCCAATATCAGCCCGACTGGCTCTGGTTCCCTCTTCGGGTCCTCACGGGTAGCACGGGAAGTTGACGCAGATCTCCTATCTGAACTCGCCACACTCCCCATGTGCCCCTCCCCAAGAAATTTTTGCCGTTTCCTCGAGGGCTTCCTACCGCGCCGTCGTGCTCCTTTCTCCAACTCCATAATCCTGTAACCCTCCTCGCACTGCTCCAGCGAATCCCAGGCGGGCTCCGGCACTTTCTCTGGATCGCACGCCCACCTGTCTATCTCTTCCCAGGTTGTTCTCCACTCATCCTTTTCCCGGGTCCATTCCTCCACAAAGCGCTGTTCCCTCCTTTCACGCTGCTTGGTCCTGGTTTGGTGGGTAATTCTGTCACGATCGTCGTAACTTTGAGGAAGAGTGGACCAAGGCGCAGCGTGAGAGAAATACATCTTCTTTAATGAAGACAAACAAAACACTTACATAAACGAACAAAACAACAAACAGACGACCGTGAAGCTATTCAAACAAAATAGTGCTGACACTAAACACTACACATAGACAATTACCCACAATAGCCTAATGCCTATGGCTGCCTTAAATATGGCTCCCAATCAGAGACAATGAAAGACAGCTGTCTCTGATTGAGAACCATTCAGGCAACAATAGACATACCTAGACACCTACACTAAACACAACCCCATAACCTCTACAAAACCCCCTATACAATACAACCACCCAAGACGAGACAAATACACACAAACATCCCCCCTGTCACACCCTGACCTAACCAAAATATTACAGAAAACAAAGATAACTAAGGCCAGGGCGTGACAACAGCTGTTCACTGTCTTTAACAACCATCCAACCACAAAATGAGTGTTGCACTGAGTATAATTATGTTGATTATTTAGTCCTTGAGAAAATGATAAAAAATGAGAAGTTTGGTTAGAAATGCATGCAGAATTCAGAATCGCCTAAAAATAATCAACAACATTACACCAGTTTGAGTGTTGGCTCAAAATGAGAAAAACAAATAACTACTCTTGGCTGCAATTAAAATGCTCTGCCAGCGTCCACCCAAAAACAACACAAATCCTCTTTCACATTGGAAAAGATTCTCAGTTGAAAGTATTGAATGGATACAGAGCAGTAGTCCAGCATCCTTCTATATACTCATACAACATCATACTTACTACACCAGCTGGGTCCATATTGAGGAGTTTTAAGGGTTAAAGTTGGGGCGCGGGTGGTGGTAGGTGTGTGTGCGTGTGTGTGTTTGTGTGTGTGTCTCACCTTAGAAAAAGTGGGAAGAGCCTTCAAGCTGCTTCAGAAAGGCCATTGACATCACAGGCTGCCTCTCAGAGCTGGGGCTCGAAAAAATACAAAGTAGAAAATATACTGTGTGCTAGCTTTGATAATAGATATGAACGTGCATTACAAAGTCAATGTATTACCACAGATAGATGTGTTGAATAGTATAATCAGCGTCACAATATTCCAGTTTATTCCACAGTAACTGTTGCACTTTATTTGTGAAAGTTGTCATTGTAATAGGCTTGTTTTTAGCATAATTTAGAATTTACCTTGGAATATGAATGTCACTATGCTTGTTTTAAGCAGATAGCTTTTAGTTAGAGAAAAGGCAACCATTTAGAAATAGCAATTTTACGCTATCACAGTCTTTCAAATGTGGGATATTAAAAATGCACTTTCATTGCCGTGGATCCACCCATAATCCATAGATAGATGTATTTACTGTTGAATAAACTTGGCGGAGGAGGCATCCCTTGTCCCAGCTCTGTTGTTTTGGGCCTAGACTACATCATCACACAAATTAGAGAAAATAAATGCAATTAGTTGCTGTATACGGGCCACTGGAAGGGAATAGTTTTTGACAATGTTGTGGCGCCAAAACTCTTTATTGTAAACTGTGGTCCTGTATAACAATTTGTTTTTCCTTAAAATGGATTAAAGTGAAGAATATGCATTGACTGTATGTAGCCCTACTGTTGCAGACTGTTGTGATGCAAAATATGCATCTCAACTGTACTCCATGGTTGTTATTAGCGACAAAATATTATACAGTATAGGATCAATATTGGCAATGAAGCAAGAACATCTCCAAGGCATTCCCAGATTAGCCTTTATTGTGTTGCTCTGTTCTTGTTATGTTTAATGTTCGTCTTCCTCTACTCTCTGTTACAGCACCTTTGGTGGATTCCAGCCCGAGACACAGCAGTTCAGCCATGCTGATGCTCCTGTCAGTACTATTCCTGGGTTTCTTATCTACAAATTCAAGAGGTATGTACAGTACTGTATGATTATGTCTTTGAATACTGTCTCGCAGCACTGCTCTAATCACCTGCCATCGTCATTAATAATGCATATTATAATAATATGCTAGATTGGTAGGGCCTGCATCGATCAACAATGAACTAATGCCGTTTCTTGTAATTTCAAATAATTAACACATTAACACAATCATAAATATAAGTGGGGAAAGATTTTTCAGAAATTATGCAAAATGTATATGCGTTAGGATTACAGTCTTATGTCACTACTAGACATTGATGTCACTACTAGACATCATATGTCACTACTAGACATCATGTATAACAATGTTGACTTTTGACCTGCAGTGTATACACTACATAGTGTTTATAAAGTCTACATTGTTTCTTTACATGGAATTAACTGGTAGGAAAAAGGAGTACTGTATTTTCAGATGGAAATAAGGAAACAAATGAACCAATGGGTCAGCCACTAAGGTCCCACACATGAAACAACAGCTTAAGAGCTTTTGACAAGACATTGTAATGAAACCCCAGTAATTAACAGGCAGTATCAGTGTCAAAGTAGGTATTTGTTTCACAGACATCAAAGCCTCTACTACCAGTGGACTAACCTATGTTGTTCTTATGTGTGTTTTTTTCTCTCTCTACCGCAGGGCGAATTGGAAATGCCTGCGAGAGCACGAGGGAGATTCCAAACTGTACTAGCGTGTAAAGCCGAGGAAGGAATGCAACAAATGTGTACATACAAAGTATTGCCATTTTAAGAGTTCCCTCTTTCTTTGGTTTCTTTTGACATTTCTCAAACACAACCACAATGTTAATAGTTTTCTAAGGGCCTGATTTATACTGATGTGCATGGGTGTCTTGCTTGATAGCATCTATGCGGCGAATCTGAAATCCACTCAACGAGACAAGTTTCAATTACAAGTATGAGCTACTTAGGCCTTGGATTAAAAAGAAACGTTACATTTTTAGTCCGTAATTGTCTTATTTCATGGACTTTTATCAAAGCCTTTATCAAAACCTACGAAGAGAGTTTTGTACATTTCTTAATGTTTTACTTTTCATGAGGTATAAGCGTTTTTGCCTGTATGGGCCATCATGTCTAGGTCTCCGGTCTAACAGGGAATATTATTGAAAATGTACCATATTATCTTTAGATATCAGTTATCGCTCTGTATATACTATATGTATGTTCACTTTTCACACACTTCAAGTAAAAGTACAATGCCGAACACAGGAGATTTAGTCATGGCCTGTTATCAGTTCTTAAAAGTGTGTTAAAAACAAGATGTTACTTATAGAAAGAGTCCAACTTTGTTTTTAATGAGGTCCTTGACTTGTGCATGTTATTATTAATGACAGATGTATGTGTTGTAGATAAGCAAGTGTTGTAAATAGTTATTTTCTATTAATTAAAAGAGCTCAGTCACTTTTACATACAGTATATATACAGACTCGCATATTCTTCATTTAGTTAATTTATGGCTATACAATGTATCTGTCTTGTACAAAGGGTTTAACTGTTAAGATGGGCATCATTTTTTAAATCTCAAACCAGGTTTACACAACGCCACCCCTGCTTGAAATGAAATAAAACACATCATTGGTGGTAATTTTTACCTGCATCTCAACGGTTAACCTGTCTGGCTCTGGCGTTCCGCCAGCGGAACTCCTCCCACATTCCACTGAAAAGGCAGAGCGCGAAATTCAAAACATACTTTTTAGAAATATTTAACTTTCACACATTAACAAGTCCAATACAGCAAATGAAAGATACACATCTTGTGAATCCAGTCAACATGTCCGATTTTTTAAATGTTTTACAGCGAAAACACCACATATATTTATGTTAGCTCACCACCAAATACAAAAAAGGACAGACATTTTTCACAGCACAGGTAGCATGCACAAAGCCAACCTAACTAACCAAGAACCAACCAAACTAACCAACAAACAACTTCATCAGATGACAGTCTTATAACATGTTATTCAATAAATCTATGTTTTGTTCGAAAAATGTGCATATTTCAGGTATAAATCATAGTTTACATTGCAGCTACAATCAGAAATTGCACCGAAAGCAGCCAGAATAATTACAGACACCAACGTCAAATACCTAAATACTCATCATAAAACATTTCTGAAAAATCGATGGTGTACAGCAAATTAAAGACAAACATCTTGTGAATCCAGCCAATATTTCCGATTTTTTAAGTGTTTTACAGCGAAAACACAATATAGCATTATATTAGCTTACTACAATAGCCTACCACACTACCGCATTCATTCATCAAGGCACGTTAGCGATAGCAATAGGCACGTTAGCGATAGCGAATAAACCAGCAAGATATATAATTTTTGACTAACCTTGATAAGCTTCATCAGATGACAGTCCTATAACATCAGGTTATACATACACTTATGTTTTGTTCGAAAATGTGCATATTTAGAGCTGAAATCAGTGGTTATACATTGTGCTAACGTTGTGCTAACGTAGCATCTTTTTCCCACAACGTCCGGATATTATTCTGACACTTTTTCTGACACACATATTCTGAGCAAATAACTATTCATAAACATAACTAAAAAATACATGTTGTATAGGAAATGATAGATACACTAGTTCTTAATGCAATCGCCGTGTTAGAATTCTAAAAATAACTTCATTACGACATCCAGCTTAGGTATAGCGAGAGAGTACCCAAAAGCTGGGCGCCAACGACTAGTACAACATGTTCGACAGATATATGAAATAGCATCATAAAATGAGTCCTACTTTTGCTGATCTTCCATCAGAATGTTGTACAAGGGGTCCTTTGTCGGGAACAATCGTTGTTTGGTTTTAGAACGGCCTTTTTCCCTCTCGATTTAGCAAACACACTTGCCAAGTGGCGCAAATCTCTCCATCGTCGACAAACAAAGAGAACGGAACACGGCAAAACTCCCGAAAAAATTTCAATAATCTGATTAAACTATATTGAAAAAACATACTTTACGATGATATTGTCACATGTATCAAATAAAATCAAAGCCGGAGATATTAGTGGTCCATAACGACAGCTTATCAGAAGGCAAATCCAGGTCCCTTCTCGCGCTCTCCAGAAAACAGGAAACTGGTGACACGTCATGCCAAGAGCTATTATTAGAGCCCAGATCAAGTTACACACTCAATTTCTTCTCTCACTGCTTGTCGACATCTAGTGGAAGACGTATGAAGTGCATCTAAACTAATAAATATCAAGGACTTTAATAGGCAGCCCCTAGAACAGTGCATCGATTTCAGATCTTCCACTTCCTGTCAGGAAGTTTGCTGCAAAAGGAGTTCTGTTTTACAGATATAATTCAAACGGTTTTAGAAACTAGAGAGTGTTTTCTATCCAATAGTAATAATAATATGCATATTGTACGAGCAAGAATTGAGTACGAGGCCGTTTAAATTGGGCACGATTTTCCCCCAAAGTGAAAAAAGCGCACTCTGTCCTCAACAGGTTAAACTCCTTGTAACAGACTACATTTGCCATAAACATCATGGGATTATTTCTACTGTTTGCCCTTTGAATGTAACGAGAAAAGTGGAATCAACCATTTATCATCCGTGGATATCATTTTTGTCTGACTCATCAAGATGATCACACATTGTTGTACATGCCAATTGTTATTACTGATGAGTATATTGTATAAGGCCCATCAGCATGACAAGGACAAGTATCTTGGGGGTATTTTGCAGTTCTATAGTTTATCAAGTCCTTTGCTGGCATCTATTCATAGAGTGCTCTATCTCTGTAAAGCATATCAACTCTCATAGAGTTTCAAGGTAATCTCCTCAAACATTATCTCTCAAACAATATCTCCATACAGGAAGGGAACAGAACAACTTTGTGTTGACTTTCCACTCATCTGACAAGGTGTCTGGAGTAAAAACTACACAATATAATGATTTTAAACCACCATCCCATCCATATGAGTCTTATCAAATTATCCCACTATCAACACATTTCATCAGCTTCATTTAGAAGTTAGAAACTAACTGTTGAGTCAAGTTCCACCACTTGAATTCCCTAGTATAGTGAAATACACACAATAGTGTACATGCTAGCTAGTAGCTAGTTTCCTCCACTACACTGCTGTGCAATGCAGTCCTCCGAAAGCTGTCATCATCAAGAGTAGGAGCAGGAGCTCCAGTCAGCCAGTCAGCGGCTTGAAGGCACGGACAGGTCCCCTGGCAGCAGGTGTAGCCAGTCTGGCGGTAAGCGGAGATGGATGGATGGTTAAGCACCGAATGCACCATGCCGAGCTATCCCACAATGCCGTGCCTGGAGTCAGCATGTAACGACACATGTGAGAGGAGAGAAGGACGGAGATGTTTAGAGAATGTTCCAGAAGGAAAGTGTTTTCCATGATCGTGTACATAAGTGTGTTCAGTAGTAGAGGAAAGAGGTAGAGCTTCTGTATCTGTAGTCCCTTGTTACATTGTAACGAGAGTGGAGTTACATGTTAATAGGAGTGTTATAGCAGTTGTCAAAGCAAGTTGTTGCAGTAGCGACAAACTAACGTTGTTATGATGCATGGAACTCTATCCACAGAGGCATTCTTCCTGACATGACAGAACAAAGCAACACTTTGTTTTGTTGAACGATAATTGCATCATCCTCACTCATCTGACTGTCCTTATTTTGTTTGTTCTTGACAACTCATTCTGATGTTCTCAATGTCACGCCGGCTTTGTTCAAATACTTATTAAAAAGAAACAAGATTAACGTAGTGACAGATAACGGGAACATTAAATTGTTTTTTCTTTGTGTCGTCTCTGCCACCACCAGTTCCTAAGGTGACTCCTCCACTGGCAGACTAAACTGAACTAGCTGAGCTAAAAGGTCACTGAGAGTTCCTCCACGTGAATAATTCCTTTTATTTCTCCTGAATTTCTTCAGAAGACATTCCTTCGACATGTAAGGCCATTATAGCGGTGGATTACAACTATTCATCCCATGAGCCTCGAAGCTCCTTTTGCCCTATGAGTGGGAAACACGCGTTGGCATTTCCGCCTTGGTCGTTGATCATTCAACAGTGCTAAGTTCTTCAGACATCCTTCAGAGGCAATTTTTTAAAATATATTTTTCTGTACTGCTGCAGGTTTGTAAGGAAAGTAATTGGGTTTTTGTTACAGTTTGTGTGCTTATTTATTGGTGTAGATCATTTATTCTGCAACGTTCGTTTGAAAAGTTTTCTCTGGTGTTTGTTGCTTTACATCAGATTCCATTGAGCTGGTTTGATTAGTTTTTGGTACAAATGTTAAACACCTATTATAAGATTATCTATGAAATCTGAAAGGGAATCAAGATTGGGGGAAAGGGAAATTAAGAAACCTTAGTGTACATAGATGCAGTAATGAGGTCAGTGGAACTCGACCAAATTAATGGAAATGCCATGGAAACGCGTGGGGGAAAGATGGCATGGGGGAAATGTCCTGAAACTTCTCATTGACCCCCAGCAAAATTTGCCTACATTTTTATTGTTTTTTTCACTGTGTTGAGATAGACATCAGAGTGTAATGCTTGTATGGATGCCATCGTGACCAATCAACTGCATTACAGTTAAAAACGACTTTGACTACAACCACAGATTTCTCTCTCTTTCACACACTTGCTGTCTCGACCTCTGGACGCTCGGCTGTGAAAAGCCAACTGACATTTACTCCTAAGGTGCTGAGTGGTTGCACCCTCTATAACCGCTGTTAATATTATTTGAGCCTGCTGGTCATCTATGAAAGTTTGAACATCTTGAAGAATGATCTAGCCTTTATGGCCATGTACTCTTATAATCTCCAACCGGCACAGCCAGAAGAGGAGCCACCCCTCAGAGCCTAGTTCCTCTCTAGGTTCCTTCCTAGGTTCCTGCCTTTCTAGGGAGTTTTTCCTAGCCTCTGTGCTTCCATATCTGTATTTTTTTGCTCTTTTGGGGTTTTAGGCTGACTATCTGTATAAGCACATAGTGACAACTGCTGATGTAAAAAGGGTTTTATAAAAAATGTGATTGATAGATTGATGGGTGATACAATGATGTTATGCAGATCATTCCTTCTCCATTCCTTCTCCATTACAGTTGTCCAAGTGTTACAGTGTTAAAACATTGTAGAGAAAAATATAGTTTTGGGAAAACCTGTGCTGAAAAACAGTGTCAACAGTGTTGTGGAAAAAGTGTTTAAAAAGCCCAACTTCAGCAGATACCTTTACTCAAAGTCTAACAGCTCCAGTTTCTCCTAGTTCATCAGCACTGAAGTCGTTAAAGCAAACCACATCACTGTATACTGTCTGACAAACCTTGATACATTACACCTGCTTCAGCCAGCTACAGAAGCTACAGCCAGGAGCTGAAGTGTACACAATGCTCTCCCAAGCACCAATACTGCAGATCAGAATCAGCCATCACTTACTTAAATTGCAGCAGGGATTTAGACAATGTACTGCTGTATTCCTGTCTGTCACGATGTTACTATATGGAGAATACATTATCTACAGCTGTTAGGGAGATGTGTGTGTGTGTCTCTAGTGACGGGCATGTCATTAGCAAATAGCAGCTACAACAGTTGTTGTAAAAGGTCGGGCATGAATATTGTTAATGTGATAGTTTGTGAAAGCTGTCACCGACAATTGTTCAGAAATGATAAAAGAGGTTTTGTGTATCACAAGTTAATCTTCCGATATTGCAGGCATGTTTTGCAGTAAGTTCCTGTTAAAGCTACTGTATCTTGTTACTGTAGATACTATACTGTAATTCATTATTGTAGATACTATACTGTGTCTTGTTATTGTAGATACTATACTGTATCTTGTTACCGTAGATACTATAGTGTATCTTGTTATTGTAGATACTATATATTGTTATTGTAGATACTATACTGTATCCTGTTATTGTAGATACTATAGTGTATCTTGTTATTGTAGATACTATACTGTATCTGGTCATTTTAGAGAAGTCATATTTCTTTAGAACATTTTCTCAATTTCCTTTATGGTAGCGAGGTCACTGCGTGTCTCCTTCCTGAACCCAAACAGGTGATGAGGTATTACTATGAGGCACTGGTTTAATTATCACCACGGCGACAGGATGACTTCACAGTATAATGGGATGCCACTTCCCCTTCTGATCTGTTCTACTGCCATTCTTTTCACACTGACAGGTAAATCGTCCTTAATTTGACATCCACGTCGTGTGACACCTGCTACCACTCGAACGTCAACAATGAGCCTTGTCTAAGAGGCCACGTTTTTTTTTTCATTATCCTCTAGCCGCCTGTAGCCGGAAAGAGAGGACGAAGCGGTGAACAATTGATTTGAGGCAGAATATTTGCACTTGATAAAATACCCTTGTCAAGAAAGATGGCAGCATTGTCATCTGCGAAGAAACCGTCCCCTCAAGGGACTGGGCCTTCACCAGACAATAAAAGTACTCTGTCACTTATTGGCGAATAAAGACTCTCCTTCGATCACAGTTCATTTAACTTTCACAGTTTTCTGGCACAGTTGGCAGATGGGCCGACTTGGAAATGAAATGCATACCACTGGACAGCAAAGCCTGGCATGAACAAGGGCCATTTGTCTTGATTCGCGAGAGGAAAGCCTTCAGAGCAGACTCATTATACCTAGGGTTAGATTAATATTGGGGCCTTTCTCCCTCTTTCACCTTGGGATCCATCACAATGTTATACAGGTCTCTTAGGCTGCGTTTACACAGGCAGGCCAATTATGATATATTTCCCACTAACTGATCTTTTGACCAATCAGATCAGCTCTAAAAAAGATCTGAGGTGAAAATATCTGATGTGATTGGTCAAGAGAACAATTAGTTGACAAAAGATCAGAATTGGGCTGCCTTTGTAAACACAGCCTTAGAACCCCAAGCACGTACTCTAACGATTGGCAAGGGTTGCTCATAGACCTGTGGGTTGGGTAATAGAAGCTAGGCAAAAGTGTATTTACACATTGTTTTAATGTGAGCTAGGCTCCCACGCATATGCAGAGCTCCCACATGTAGGATAACACTGATATTGGTTAGGATGGCACTACTGTGAAGAGGGTGGTTTGATCATAAGGATGTACATTTTGTCAAGACCGCCCAGGGCCCAAGACTGTGTGTTATGGTGCTTAGGATAGCACAGCCAGAAGAGGACTGACCACCCCTCATAGCCTGGTTTCTTCCTAGGTTTTGGCCTTTCTAGGGAGTTTTTCCTAGCCACCGTGCTTCTACACCTGCATTGCTTGCTGTTTGGGGTTTTAGGCTGGGTTTCTGTACAGTACTTTGAGATATCAGCTGATGTGAGAAGGGCTTTATAAATACATTTGATTGATTGATTGAGTGTGGACACCAGGTGAGACCACACACACACAATAACAGTCTCTCTTCTTCACTTCATCCCTCTCCCCCTTCTCCCTAAATCCTCTAGATTAAGTCAGCTGTTTTGATGAAGCCCTCCCACATCAGTTTACACAATTGTACATTCAATTTGCAGCAAATGTTTTAGCTAGCTAGATTCGTTACATCCACTGTTTCACAAGACGACAGCCTGGTTTGCTGGTTTTCTCAGGAGTCCCTAAAACCTTAAACAACACCAATTACATTTTCATTCTCCTAACACTAGCTAGCTGGCTAATGTTAGCTAGTCAGATAACTTGCTAAATAGCGATTTTCGTAAATTAACTTAATGACAAAAAATATGCACAAACGTTTGTTTCTACATGAACTAACATATTCCTCTCAATTCTACATTTTTTGCTTGACTCGTTATGACGTTATAACAACTTAAATCTGGTTCCACTGTAATGTTTTGTCAGCCATCTGTGTTGAAGAACGCCAAGTGCTGGGATAGCACTTGTGCTGGGATAGCACTTTGCACTGAGGCCGGCAGGGCTTGCTGGTTCAGTCGAAGTGGCTATTAAGGGTCTAGTTAGCCCCTACACCCTCTATAAAGTTCACTCCCTCAGCTTTGGGACATGTTTAATGCGCAAATGGTGGTGGTGCGCGTGTGTGTGCAAATGGAGGTCTGAGTGACGAGGGGAAGAGGGTGATTTGGGATGCAGTCAGAGAGAACATGGTGCTTTAACAGTATATGAAATAGCTGCTTTTCATTATTGGGCAAACTAGATAGTTGGTTCATTGCTAGTTCAAGGACAAATCACTGTACATTTGTGTGAAAGAACCAGCACAAACACACTGCACATTACACTGTCTAACATTGGTCTGTGGAGACAAGATAATATAACCTGTTTTTTTATTGCTTTCCCTCAATGACATGAATGGACTCACCTTAGAGAGAAAACATAACTGATACATTATGTAAGTGGGGTTGTCAGCCCTCGCCTGCACTGAGCAACATATACTCAATGGTTTTGGTATTTCATGACACTTTTAAAAACTCTTTGATGAAGTGTGATCCCCAAACGTGCTAAGACAGCATCTGTGCTTTCATTTTCAATTTCGCCGCCACCAAAAGACCATACTGAATGTGTCTAAAGCTATTGTGTCTGAAGGTATTGTGTCTGAAGCTATTGTGTATTCAGATCATCAAGCTCCTTACACAATGCTGCAAGGTTTCATCTCTGAGCTTGAGCATGGCACCTTCTCGGTGTGCCAGACTCAACACAATTCAGCGAAGCTCATAAATACAAATGAATATCACTTGAGCTTTTGTTTTTGCTTTGTATCTGTCAGTCTCAAGAGTGGAGGCAATTTTATTGGAGGAAAATACAGGTAACTGACAAAATAAAGGAAACACCAACATAAAGTGTCTTAATAGGGCGCTGGGTCACCACAAGCCAGAACAGCTTCAATGCACCTTGGCATAGATTCTACAACTGTCTGAAGCTCTATTGGAGCAGCCATAGCCGCAGGCAGAGCAGTTGAAACTGGAGCAGCAGCATGACCAGGTGGACTGGGGACAGCTAGGAGTCATCAGACCAGGTAGTCTGAGGCATGGTCCTAGGGCTCACTTCGCCCTCCAGGTCCTCTGAGAGAAAGAGAGAGAGAGAGACAGAGAGAGAGAGAAAGAGAGAAAAGAGAGAGGCAGAATTAGAGAGAGCATAATAAATTAAATTCACACAAGACACCGGATAAGACAGGAGAAATTCTCCAGATATAACAGACTGATCCTAGCCCCCCGACACACCATTCTTCCACAAGAAATTCCATAATTTGGTATTTTGTTGGTGGTATAAAACGCTATCTCAGACATCGCTCCAGGTGTTCAATTAGGCTGAGATCTGGTGACTAAGACGGCCATGGCATATGGTTTACATTGTTTTTGTGCTCCTCAAACAATTCAGTGACCACGTGTGTCCTGTGGATGGGGGAAATGTCATCCTTTGGGGGCATTTGTAATTTTTTTATTTAACCTTTATTTAACTAGGCAAGTCAGTTTAGAACAAATTCTTATTTTCATTGACAGCCTAGGAACAGTGGGTTAACTGCCTTGTTCAGGGACAGAATGACAGATTTTTACCTTGTCAGCTCGGGGATTCGATCTTGCAACCTTTCGGTTACTAGTCCAACGCTCTAACCACTAGGCTATCTGCCGCCCCAGGCATAGCCATGGTAGCCAAAATAATGACATGCCCAGGATTTTTTATACATGACCCAATTCCTGATGGGATGTAAATTGCTTAATTAAGTCAGGAACCAGACATGTCTGGAAGCACCTGCTTTCAATATACTGTACTGTATCCCTTATTTACTCATGTGTTTCCATTATTTTGGCAGTTACCTATATGTGAAATACATTATAAACCCATCCACCTGTGCCGCTGAAGATATACACTCAAGGGGCTTTGTTCGATCCGTAGTGCTGAAGATACTCTTTAAAGCACGATTGACAATTAAATGCGATGTTCCCACGTTTGCGGAGACTGCATTCACGGTAGGCCTAAACGCAGCATTTGTCATTTTTACGCAGATCCTCCACGATACTTCAGCGATACGAATTGAATCCAGCCCGAAGACTCACCTTAAAGTATATTTACCAACAAAATCGAAGCTCACTTGAGCTTTTGCTACAACCAAATGAAAAGGTATACTTCCTGTTCGTATAGAAATTGTGAGGAAGATTTGAGATTCAGGTTTGAGATGTAAAATGACATTTCAGAGGTGACTCTAGGATTATCCACTGTCGACAACAGTGGATGGGTCTACAACAGTGAATGATTATATAACAATTAATCAATCAATCAAATGTATTTATAAAGCCCTTCCTACATCAGCTGATGTACAAGTGCTGTACAGAAACCCAGCCTAAAACCCAAAACAGCAAGCAACGCAGGTGTAGAAGCACAGGGGATAGGAAAACCTCCCTAGAAAGGCCAGAACCTAGGAAGAAACATAGAGAGGAACCAGGCTATGAAGGGTGGCCAGTCCTCTTCTGGCTGTGCCGGGTGGAGATTATAACAGAACATGGCCAAGATGTACACATCTTCATAGATGACCAGCAGGGTCAAATAATAATAATCACAGCGGTTCTAGAAGGTGCAACAGGTCAGCACCTCAGGAGTAAATGTCAGTTGGCTTTTCATAGCCGATCATTCAGAGTATCTCGACCGCACCTTCTGTCTCTAGAGAGTTGAAAACAGCAGGTCTAGGACAGGTAGCACATCCGGTGAACAGGTCAGGATTCCATAGGCAGAGCAGTTGAAACTGGAGCAGCAGCAGGACCAGGTGGACTGGGGACAGCTAGGAGTCATCAGACCAGGTAGTCTGAGGCATGGTCCTATGGCTCAGGTCCTCTGAGAGAAAGAGAGAGAGAGAGAGAAAGAGAGAGGGAGAATTAGAGAGAGCATAATACATTTAAATTCACACAGGACACCGGATAAGACAGGAGAAATTCTACAGATATAACAGACTGATCCTAGCCCCCCTACACATAAACTATTGCAGCATAAATACTGGAGGCTGAGATAGGACGGGTGGGAAGACACTGTGGCCCCGTCCGACGATACCCCCGGACAGGGCCAAACAGGCAGGATACAACTTTGCCAAAGCACAGCCCCCACACGACTAGAGGAATATATTCAACCACCAACTTACTATCCTGAGACAAGGTCGAGTTTAGCCCACAAAGATCTCCCCCACAGCATGAACCCAAGGGGGGCACCAACCCAGACAGGAAGATCACGTCAGTGACTCAACCCACTCAAGTGGCGCACCCCTCCTAGGGACTGCATGGAAAAGTCCTAGTAAGCCAGTGACTCAGCCCCCCTAATAGGGTTTGAGGCAGAGAATCCCATTGGAAAGAGGGGAACCGGCCAGGCAGAGACAGCAAGGGCGGTTCGTTGCTCCATTGCCTTTCCGTTCACCTTCACACTCCTGGGCCAGACTACACTCAATCATAGGACCTACTGAAGAGATGAGTCTTCAAAAAAGAAATAAAGGTTGAGACCGAGTCATTCAGTTTTATTTGAGATGACTGTACAACCATCAATGTTAATTGTCAGATTTAACAGAAGATCTCTTTGTTTCTTGGGACCTAGAACAAGCATCTCTGTTTTGTCCGAGTTCAAAAGTCGAACTTTTGCCCCCATCCACTTCCTTATGTCTAAAACACAGACTTCCAGGGAGGGCAATTTTGGGGCTTCAACATGTTTCATCGAAATGTACATTTGTGTGTCATCCACATAGCAGGACAAACCATCTACAGAGACAAACTGATATCGTTCCGACAGATAAGATCTAAACCAGGCCAGAACTGGGTTGGGTTTCCAATCTCTCCAAAATAATGTGGTGATCGATGGTATCAAAAGCAGCACTAAGGTCTAGGAGCACGAGGACAGATGCAGAGCCTCAGTCTAAATCCATTAAAAGGTAATTTACCACCTTCACAAGTGCAGTCTCAGTGCTATGATGGGGTCTAAAACCAGTCTGAAGCATTTCGTAGACATTGTTTGTCTTCAGGACGGCAGTTAGTTGCTGTGAAGAAGCTTTTAAAAAAAATTTGAGATATAGGCCGATAGTTTTTTACATTTTCTGGGTCAAGATTTGGCTTTTTCAAGAGAGGCTTTATTACTTCCACTTTTAGTGAGTTTGGTACACATCCGGTGGAAAGGAGGCCGTTTATTATGTTCAACATAGGAGGGACAAGCACAGGAAGCAGCTCATTCAGTAGTTTAGTTGGAATAGGGTCCAGTATGCAGCTGGAAGGTTTAGAGGCCATGACTATTTTCATCAATGTGTCAAGAGATATATTATTTAAAAAACGTGAGTGTCTCCCTTGATCCTAGGTCCTGGCAGTGATGTGCTGACTCAGGACAACTGAGCTTTGGAGAAATACGCAGATTTAAAGAGGAGTCCGTAATTTGCTTTCTAATGATATTTTCGTCAAAGAAGTTAATGAATTCATCACTGCTGAAGTGAAAGCCATTCTCTCTTGGGGAATGCTGCTTTTAGATAGCTTTGTGACAGTATCAAAAATACATGTTGGATTCTTCTTCTTTTCCTCAATTAAAACTTCTTATGGCTGCAATCCCGTTAACGGGATCGATATGAAAACAGCGAGTGAAAGTGCAGGGCGCCAAATTCAAACAACAGAAATCTCATAATTAAAATTCCTCAAGCATACAAGTATTTCACACCATTTTAAAGATACACTTCTTGTAAATCCCACCAAATTGTCCGATTTCAAATAGGCTTTACAGCGAAAGCACCACAAACGAATATGTTAGGTCACTGCAAAATCACAGAAAAACACAGCCATTTTTCCAGCCAAAGACAGGAGTCACAAAAAGCAGAAATATATAGAGATACAATTAATCACTAACCTTTGATGATCTTCATCAGATGACACTCATAGGACTTCATGTTACAAAATACATATATGTTTTGTTTGATAAAGTTCATATTTATATCCAAAAACCTCAGTTTACATTGGTGCCATGTTCAGAAATGCCTCCAAAATATCCGGAGAAATTGCAGAGCCACGTCAAATAACATAAATACTCATCATAAACGTTGATGAAAGATAAATGTTGTACATAGAATTAAAGATACACTTGTTCTTAATGCAACCTCTGTCAGATTTCAAAAAGCTTTACGGCAAAAGCACAATATTCAATCATCTGAGAACAGCGTTCAGTCACAAATGAAAGCCATACAGTTACCCGCCAAATTGTGCAGTCAACAAAACCCATAAATAGCAGTATAAATCTTCACTTACCTTTGCTGATCTTCGTCGGAATGCACTCCCAGGACTCCCACTTCCACAAGAAATGTTTGTTTTGTTCGGTAATGTCCATCATTTATGTCCAAATAGCTATTTTTGTTAGCGTGTTTGGTAAACAAATCCAAAGTCAGGAAGCACGTTCACTAAAAGCTGACGAAATGTCAAAAAGTTCCGTAACAGTCAGTAGAAACATGTCAAACGATGTATTGAATCAATCTTTACGATGTTTTAAACATAAATCTTCAATAACGTTCCAACCGGAGAATTCCATTGACTTCAGATGTGCGATGGAACAGAGCTCCCTCTCATGTCAACGCGCATGGTAAGAGCATTGTCAGCTCATGGCAGACCTGACTCATTGCTGTCTCCTTTGGCCCCACTTCACAGTAGAGGCATCAGACAAGGTTCTACAGACTGTTGACATCTAGTGGAAGCCGTAGGAAGTGCAAACTGATCCATATCCCACTGTGTATTCGATAGGCGATGAGTTGAAAATCGACCAACCTCAGATTTCCCACTTCCTGTTTGGATTTCTTCTCAGGTTTTTGCCTGCCATATGAGTTATGTTATACTCACAGACATCATTCAAACAGTTTTAGAAACTTCAGAGTGTTTTCTATCCAATACTAATAATAATATGCATATATTAGCATCTGGGACTGAGGAGCAGGCAGTTTACTCTGGGCACCTTTCATCCAAGCTACTCAATACTGCACCTGCAGCCATAAGAAGTTAAGTTGGAAAAATAGGATGATCGAACAGCAGTGAGGGCTCTTCGATACTGCTCGGTCGGTCTTTCCAAGCTAGTCGGAAGACTTCAAGTTTGGTGTAGCGCCATTTCCGTACCAATTTTCTGGAAGCTTGCTTCAGGGCACGGGTATTTTATGTATACCAGGGAGCTAGTTTCTTATGACAAATCTTTTTTGATTTTAGGGGTGCGACTGCATCTAGGGTATTACGCAAGGTTAAATTGAGTTCTTCAGTTAGGTGGTTAACTGATTTTTGTACTCTGACGTCCTTAGGTAGGTGGAGGGTGTCTGGAAGGGCATCAAGGCATCTTTGAGTTTTCAGAGAATTTATAGCACGGCTTTTGATGATCCTTGGTTGGGGTCTGAGCAGATTATTTGTTGCGATTGCAAACGTAATAAAATGGTGGTCCGATAATCCTGGACTATAAGGAAAAAATGTATATCCACAACATTTATTCCACGGGCAACAACTAGGTCCAGAGTATGACTGTGGCAGTGAGTAGGTCCGGAGACATGTTGGACAAAACCCACTGAGTCAATGATGGCTCCGAAGGCCTTTTGGAGTGGGTATGTGGAATTTTCCATGTGAATATTCGAGTCACCAAAAATGTGAATATTATCTGCCATGACTACAAGATCCGATAGGAATTCAGGGAGCTCAGTGAGGAACGTTGTAAACGGCACAGGAGGCCTGTAAACAGTACCTATAAAAAGTGATTGAGTAGGCTGCAAAGATTCCATGACTAGAAGCTCAAAAGAAGAAAATGCTGTCATTTTTTGGGGTAAATTTAAATTTGCTATCGTAAATGTTAGCTACACCTCCACCTTTGCGGGATGTGCGGGGGATATGGTCACTAGTGTAACCAGGAGGAGAGGCCTCATTTAACACAGTAAGTTCATCAGGCTTAAGCCATGTTTCAGTCAGGCCAATCACATCAGGATTATGATCAGTGATTCGTTCATTGACTATAACTGCCTTGGAAGTGAGGGATCTAACATTAAGTAGCCCTATTTTGAGATGTGAGATATCACAAGAGATTGCCTAGGCGAACACTGCCATGTTGAGTTTTGCCCAACCTAGATCGAGGCACAGACCCGGTCTCAATGGGGATAGCTGAGCTGACTACACTGACTGTGCTAGTGCCAGACTATCTCATTGTGGAGCTAAGGGAGTTAGAGCCCTGTCTATGTTCGTACATAAGATGAGAGCACCCCTCCAGCTAGGATGGAGTCCGTCATTCCTCAGCATGCCAGGCTTGGTCCTGTTTGTGCGTGAGTCCCAGAAAGAGGGACAATTATCTACAAATGCTATCTTTTGGGAGGGGCAGAAAACAGTTTTCACCCAGCGATTGAGTTCTGAGAGCTCATCACTCCGCCTAACTGGGAGGGGGCCAGAGACAATTACTCGATGCCGACACATCTTTCTAGCTGATTTACACGCTGAAACTATGTTGCGCTTGGTGACCTCTGACTGTTTCATCCTATCATCGTTGGTGCCGACGTGGATAACAATATCCCTATACTCTCTACACTCACCAGTTTCAGCCTTAGCCAGCACCATCTTCAGATTAGCCTTAATATTGGTAGCCCTGCCCCCTGGTAAACGGTGTATGATCGCTTGATGATTCGTTTTAAATCTAATACTGCGGGTAACGGAGTCGCCAATGACTAGGGTTTTCAATTTGTCAGAGCTAATGGTGGGAGGCTTCGGCGTAACAGGAGGAGGAGAGACCAGAAAAGGCTTGGCCTCTGACCCGTTGCTTAATGGGGAGAACCGGTTGAAAGTTTCTGTCGGCTGAATGAGCGACACCGGTTGAGCATTCCTACAGCATTTCCTTCCAGAAGCAATGAGAAAATTGTCCGGTGTGGGGACTGCGAGGTGATTTATACTACTATCTGTACTTATTGGTGGCACAGACGCTGTTTCATCCTTTCCTACACTTAAATTATCCTTGCCTAACGACTGCGTCATCAGCTATCCTCGCCATAAGGCGATCGTTCTCCTGTATATTATGAGTACAGCGACTGCAATTAGAAGGCATAATGTTAATATTACTACTTAGCTTTGGCTGGTGGAGGTCCTGACAAACCACGTCCAGATAAAGCGTTCGGGGTGAAAAATTTGAATGAAAAAAGTTGAGCGAGTGAAAAAATAAAAATATTAAACGTAATTAAAAAGTTAAAACTGCAAAGTTGGCAGGTAGCAAAATAAAGTTAGCAACAAACCGCACAGCAGCACGTAAACAAGTCTACAAGTTGTGACCGGAAATAACAGTGGATGGGTCTATAACAGTGGATGGGTCTATAACAGTGGATGGGACTATAACAGTGGATGGGTCTATAATGGTGGATG
The DNA here is from genome assembly GCF_016432855.1 of Salvelinus namaycush. Classification (NCBI taxonomy): domain Eukaryota; kingdom Metazoa; phylum Chordata; class Actinopteri; order Salmoniformes; family Salmonidae; genus Salvelinus; species Salvelinus namaycush. Next base: position 10,737,359 of record NC_052345.1, read on the forward strand.
GGTCTATAACAGTGGATGGGTCTATAACAGTGGATGGGTCTATAATGGTGGATGGGTCTATAACAGTGGATGGGTCTATAACAGTGGATGGGTCTATAACAGTGGATGGGTCTATAACGGTGGATGGGTCTATAACAGTGGATGGGTCTATAACAGTGGATGGGTCTATAACGGTGGATGGGTCTATAACGGTGGATGGGTCTATAACGGTGGATGGGTCTATAACGGTGGATGGGTCTATAACAGTGGATGGGTCTATAACAGTGGATGGGTCTATAATGGTGGATGGGTCTATAACAGTGGATGGGTCTATAACAGTGGATGGGTCTATAACAGTGGATGGGTCTATAACAGTGGATGGGTCTATAACAGTGGATGGGTCTATAACAGTGGATGGGTCTATAACAGTGGATGGGTCTATAACAGTGGATGGGTCTATAACAGTGGATAGGTCTATAACAGTGGATGGGTCTATAACAGTGGATAGGTCTATAACAGTAAATGGGTCTATAACAGTGGATGGGTCTATAACAGTGGATGGGTCTACAACAGTGGATGGGTCTATAACAGTGGATGGGTCTATAACAGTGGATGGGTCTATAACAGTGGATGGGTCTATAACAGTGGATGGGTCTATAACAGTGGATGGGTCTATAACAGTGGATAGGTCTATAACAGTAAATGGGTCTATAACAGTGGATGGGTCTATAACAGTGGATATGTCTATAACAGTGGATATGTCTATAACAGTGGATGGGTCTATAACAGTGGATGGGTCTATAACAGTGGATAGGTCTATAACAGTAAATGGGTCTATAACAGTGGATGGGTCTATAACAGTGGATATGTCTATAACAGTAAATGGGTCTATAACAGTAAATGGGTCTATAACAGTGGATGGGTCTATAACAGTGGATGGGTCTACAACAGTGGATGGGTCTATAACAGTGGATAGGTCTATAACAGTAAATGGGTCTATAACAGTGGATGGGTCTATAACAGTGGATGGGTCTATAACGGTGGATAGGTCTATAACAGTGGATGGGTCTATAACAGTGGATGGGTCTACAACAGTGGATGGGTCTATAACAGTGGATAGGTCTATAACAGTAAATGGGTCTATAACAGTGGATGGGTCTATAACAGTGGATGGGTCTATAACGGTGGATGGGTCTACAACAGTGGATGGGTCTATAACAGTGGATGGGTCTATAACAGTGGATGGGTCTACAGCAGGTCTGTAACCTGTCTTTATGATGTATCTCTCAGTCTCAGTAGTGGAGGCAATTTTAGTGGAGGAATATATGTGAAATACATTATAAACCCATCCACCTGTGCTGTTAAAGATAGACAACCAAAGACTCGTCTTAAAGTATAGTTACCAACAAAGTTGAAGCTTAGCTGTGTCAACAACAGTAAAGTCAGAGAAAAAAATGGAGCCTAGTTTTGGTTTTTAAGAACTGGATATCCCCTTCACCAAAGTAATACCTTGGAGATCCATAAAACTGAGTGGGTATTCTGATCCTCTCTGATGCACATTGATATGACACTGTTTTGATATAAGATTCCCTGGCAGGGTTGTGCTTTGCACATGGTTAGCTACACATTCAAGATGCTTTGTATTTCAGAATGTGTGGGAAGAGTTGTGCGATACACATTTAGTAAGAAAGGCGCCTTGTTGAATTGGAGTCAGTTGGCATAGCAATGAGTGTGGCTTTTTCAGGTCTCACTTCCTGAGTCCATGAGCATTTTAACTCATCTGTCAAGCACAGTTCGCCTGTGTACTTGGGGGGCTGAGTAGAGTTTATCAACTGAACGTCACTTGGTCTCAAGATGTTGTCATCTTGAAGTGGCTTTGATCTCTAAGAACAAACAAGCTTTTATAGGTATTACTTTTCCATCAACAATGGACGGTTAAAGAGGACTATGATCTCATTATGAAATGAAAAAAGACAGAAGATGTGGAATTGTAATTCATTTTCCTGATCCCTGATGTTTGATGTTAATTACTTTTGCATTATTTGAGATAAATAAACACTTTTTATAATTACATCTTGAAATAATAGGCCAGCAGGCCATGTTTGAAACGTGAATTTTAGCAATAGCACAAAATAGAAAATTATGATTGTGTTCAGATGTACGGTTGTAGTCGGAAGTTTACATACACTTAGGTTGGAGTCATTAAAACTTGTTTTTCAACCACTCCACAAATTTCTTGTTAACAAACTATAGTTTTTGCAAGTCGGTTAGGACATCTACTTTGTTCATGTGTAACGGCTATCTTCCTTCCTCAGACGAGGAGGAGTAGTAAGGATCGGAGGACCAATGCGCAGCGTCGTACGTGTTCATGCTCTTTATTAAAACAATCGAACACTGAAACAAAACAATAAACGACACGTGAAATAACCAACCAAAACATTTCCGTGTGGAACACACAGACACAGAAAATAAACACCCACGAAACACAGGTGGAAAAAGGCTACCTAAGTATGATTCTCAATCAGAGACAACTAACGACACCTGCCTCTGATTGAGAATCATACCAGGCCAAACGCAAAAACCAACATAGAAAAACGAACACCCAATTCACGCCCTGACCATACTAAAACAAAGAAATAACAAAAGAACTAAGGTCAGAACGTGACATCATGACACAAGTCATTTTTCCAACAATTGTTTACAGACAGATTTTTTCACCTATAATTCACTGTATCACAATTCCAGTGGGTCAGAAATGTACATACACTAAGTTGACTGTGCCTTTATACAGCTTGGAAATTCCAGAAAATTATGTCATTGCTTTAGAAGATTCTGATAGGATAATTGTCATCATTTGAGTTAATTGGAGGTGTACCTGTGGATGTATTTCAAGGCCTACCTTCAAACTCAGTGCCTCTTTGCTTGACATCATGGGAAAATCAAAAGAAATCAGCCAAGACCTCAGAAAAAAAATTGTAGACCACCACAAGTCTGGTTCATCCTTGGGAGCAATTGCAAAATGCCTGAAGGTACCACGTTCATCTGTACAAACAATAGTATGCAAGTATAAACACCATGGGACCATGTAGCTGTCATACCGCTCTGGAAGGAGACGCGTTCTGTCTCCTAGAGATGAATGTACTCTGGTGCAAAAAGTGCAAATCAATCCCAGAACAACAGAAAAGGACCTTGTGAAGATGCTGGAGGAAACGGGTACAAAAGTATCTATATCCACAGTAAAACAAGTTATATATCGACATAACCTAAAAGGTCCGCTCAGCAAGGAAGAAGTCACTGCTCCAAAACCACCATAAAAAAGCCAGACTATGGTTTGCAACTGCATATAGGGACAAAGATCATACTTTTTGGAGAAATGTCCTCTGGTCTGATGAAACAAAAATAGAACTGTTTGGCCATAATGACCATCGTTATGTTTGGAGGAAAAAGGGGGAGGCTTGCAAGCCGAAGAACACCATCCCAACCGTGAAGCACAGGGGTGGCAGCATCATGTTGTGGGAGTGCTTTGCTGCAGGAGGGACTGGTGCACTTCACAAAATAGATGGCATCATGAGGAGGTAAAATTATGTGCATATATTGAAGCAATATCTCAAGACATTATTTAGGAAGTTAAAGCTTGTTTCCAAATAGGTCTTCCAAATGGACAATGACCCCAAGCATTCTTCAAAGTTTTGGCAAAATGACTTAAGGACAACAAAGTCAAGGTATTGGAGTGGCCCTCACAAATCCCTGACTTCAATCCCATAGAAAATGTGTGGGCAGAACTGAAAAAGCATGTGCGAGCAAGGAGGCCTACAAACCTGACTCAGTTACACCAGCTCTGTCAGGAGGAATGGGCCAAAATTCACCCAACTTATTCACCCAACCAATTTAAATGCAATGCTACCAAATACTAATTGGGTGTACAGTATGTAAACTCCTGACCCACTGGGAATGTGATGAAAAATCTAAAAGCTGAAATAAATCATTCTCTTTACTATTATTCTGACATTTCACATTCTTAAAATAAAGTGGTGATCCTATCTGACCAAAGACAATTTTTACTAGGATTAAATGTCAGGAATTGTGAAAAACTGAGTTTAAATGTATTTGGCTAAGGTGTACTGTATGTAAACTTCCGACTTTAACTGTATATCAAATGGTATCAAAAGTTTGCACCCACAGAAGTTGTTTTGTCATTTCAAACCCAAATGGAGATGTGCAATAAACATGCAATATGGATCTGCCTGGTATTGTACTCAGTCAACGGAAAATGAAAGCCACACATCTCAGCTGTGAATTGTATCCAACTCAGATGATTGGTCCAATGTTACATCAACGTTATACAGTAACTTTCACCTCATGATTTCAGCAATTGCTTGAAAATTCTGAAATACTCTTGTACTTTTTCAAAGCCTGTTTAAATCGATTTCCATAAAATCAAACAGTGCAACCTGAGTGGAGTGCAGATGCCGAGCGCTACATAATAACATGAAAGTATAATGATGAAAGACATCAAGTCCTAATGAAGCATCTGGAATCATCAAATAAGAAGACAACCTGATGTATTCCTTCTCCTCCTCCCTGGTGGAATAGATGCTTGTAAAAAAAACACACAAAAACTAGATGCTGTGGGAGGGTTTATGTGTCGGGGGTCTGTTACGTCTGGAGTATTTCTCCTGTCTTATCCGGTGTCCTGTGTGAATTTAAGTATGCGCCCCCTATTTCTCTCTCTCTCCCTCTCCATCCCTCCCTCCCCTCCCAGACAGTATCTGCTGTGAAGACTGTTCTCATTGTTACGGAAACCAGGATTTGGTCCCCAAAACGATGTTCTTCTCAACCCGAGCCATCTCTCCCTGGTACCTTCCATTACACAAACACCAATTCAGTCTATGTTCTGCAGGCTCAGTCAAACCGGAGCCGTCTCCCTCACATGAATGGAATGTGGCTTGTTAGGTTTATCACCTAAGGCATCGTAAATCTACTGTCAGCGTTAACACAGACACAGATAAGCGAGTATGAATAGAACCCTATTCTATTGCATAAAACAACAATTTGATGCAATAACAGTATATTTGAAACCAAATACTTTTAGACTTTTACTCAAGTAGTATTTTACTGGGTGACTTTCACTTTTACTTCAGTCATATTCTAATATGGTATCTTTACTTTTACTCAAGTATGACAATTGAGTACTTTTTCCACCACTGGTTTTTAGTGAGTCTGCCAGATCAGAGGCAGTAGGACTGACCAGGGATGTTCTCTTGATAAGTGCCTGAATTAGACCATTTCCTGTCCTGCTAAGTATTCAAAATGTAACTAATACTTTTGGGTGTCAGGGAAAATGTATGGAGTTAAAAGTACATTATTTTCTTTAGGAATGTTGTCAAGTAAAAGTAAAAGTTGTCAAAAATATAAATAGTAAAGTAAAGTATTGATACCAAAAAAACTACTTTAGTAGTACTTTAAAGTATTTCTACTTAAGTACTTTACACTACTGCTCGTGGGAGCTTACTGATACTGTTAAATTGATTACAAAAAAGGGTTCACAGATGGAACTGTTTCTGTGATTAATTGACTAGAAACAGACTATAAAACTCTGGACACTTAGGGGCACTCTGGAGTTCATTGGATAAAATACTACTGTATTGGGCAAAAAAAATGATTTGGACAAACAATTAAAATGAGTCAGTGATGAGTATTCTCTTTCAGAAGACTGGAGGTTGGTTTTGTTCGTTAATATTTCACCTCGGAATGGTGATAACTGGAATGAAAGTAAATGCAGAGGTATTCATGAGTAATGTAAAATGTCAATTTCTTGAATGGCTGAAGTGGCTGAGTTGAAGCCTAATTGAACTGGGGTTTGGGATATTTACTTATTTAACAGTTCTATTGAGTATGGCAGTGTTTCCCAACCCTAGTCCTCAAGTACCCCAACAGTACACAGTTTTGTTGTAGCCCTTGACAAACACACGTCATTCAACTCATTGAGGGCTTGATGATAAGTTGACAAGTTGAATCAGGTGTGCTTGCCCAGGGTTACAATAAAAATGTGTACTGTTGGGGGTACTTGAGAACCAGGGTTGGGATACACTGGAGTATGTCCTTGTTGCGCTGACAGCTCTCTAACACCCCCCAAATTCTGGTCAACTATGTGAAAGGGATCATTCCGTTACTTTGCTGCTTAAAGTCATTCCTGTTATCTAGTCATCCCTGTTATCTAAACTCAGCCCTGTTACCTAAAGTCATCCCTGTTAAAAAAGTTGTAGCTTCACAGTTGCATTTCAATGTTAAAAAAATAACAGTCTAAGGGCACTCCCTTTGTGTATAGCTGTGAGTGGACATTTCAAGCACTTTTTGACAGGACCAAGGAGCATCATGGGTTCTGGTATAAAAGGCCGAAGTTGGCCGCATGGAACGCATTCCATATTTTAAGGAAGGATAGGAAAGGAGTTTAATATTTCATTGGCCACAGTCTCACAGTTCCATTTTCAGAGGATCTGTGTAAGTGCCTGAACATGTATAGTCTGAATTATCGACCGCCTGGCTAAGAACTACCTTCACGATATAGGATGAAGAGAAAGTGTGTTATATTCCATACTGTTTGTTTGGCAGTTACAGTATTGTAGGGGACTCCATTGTTTACAATCATATCAATAGCTATAAGTTAAAAAAATCTATCTTCACTCAAACATTGTCAGGCTCAATCAGAATCTCTGGAATGGATACGCCACAAACCATTTCATTTTCTATTTCACTATCAAGTATCTCTTAGCTAGACGAGTGGAGATATTTCCAGGACGGCATCTGTCAAATCCAAGAAAAAATAATGATTTCCTCTCACCGCCACTTCACCCTCCCCTACCTCGACACACAATCCTCCAATGAGAAGTATTTAATAGTTTAACATTAGCCTTAGTCTAAAGTGTACTGATACTACCTCTTGTAAGTCCAGAGTTCTCCATGCAACAGCAGGGACAGCTGCCCTCGTTCACAGCTCATTTGCTTCTGCTTGTCATCTGTGTATGAATAATAACTCCGCCGAGACCTACTGGTTTTTTCCTTCTACATTTATGTGCCATCGTTATCCCCTGTCAGGTATTTCTGTCAATAGCCTTGGGAAAGGAACACCGTAACTTGCGTAGTCATACAGTTGGTCATATTTGTGGACATCTGAGAGTTTACTGACCACTATCAATTTAGTGAAGTCACTATTGATTTCATTGAACCACTATTAAACAAATGTTTGCCCTATTGAGTTAACACATGTTGTTGTGTTACAGCCTTTAAAGAGCTTATAATGGATAGCATTGACATTTTGTGGTAACTGGCCTACACAAAATAAAATATAAATTACGAATGAATTACAAATGAAAAGTTGAAATGTCTTGAGTCAGTAAGTATTCAACCCCTTTGTTATGGCAAGTTCAAGAGTCCCTCAGTCGAGCAGTGAATTTCAAACACAGATTCAACCACAAAGACTGGGGAGGTTTTCAAAAGCCTTGCAAAGAAGGGCACCTATTGGTAGACGGGAAAAAATAAAAAAGCACACATTGAATATCCCTTTGAGCATGGTGAAGTTATTAATTACACTTTGGATGGTCTATCAATACACACAGTCACTACAAAGATACCGGCATCCTTCCTAACTCAAATTTGATTTGATTTGATTTGAGAGGAAGGAAGGAAACCGTTCAGGGATTTCACCATGAGGCCAATGGTGACTTTAAAACAGTTACAGAGTTTAATGGCTGTGATAGGAGAAAACTGAGGATGGATCAAACACTGTCGTTACTCCACAATACTAACCTAATTGACAGAGTGAAAAGAAGGAAGTGTGTACAGAATAAAAATACTCCAAAACATGAATCCTGTTTGCAACAAGGCAAAAAAAAATGTGGCAAAGCAATTCACTTTTTGTCCTGAATACAAAGTGTTATGTTTCTGGCAAATCCAGTACAACACACATTGCTAAGTACCACTCTCCATATTTTCAGGCACAGTGGTGGCTGCATCATGTTATGGGAATGCTTTAATCATTAAGGACTGGGGAGTTTTTCAGGATAAAAAAGAAACGGAATGGAGCTAAGCGCAGGCAAAATCCTAGAAGAAAACCGGAATCAGTCTGCTTTCTACTAGGCACTGGGAGATTTATTCACATTTGAGCAGGACAATAACCTAAAGCACAAGGCCAAAGCTAAGCTACTTACCAAGAAGACATTGAATGTTCCTGAGTGGCGGAGTTACAGTTATGACTTAAATCTGCTAGAAAATCAATGGCAAGACCTGAAAATGATTGTCAAGCAATGATCAACAACCAATTTGACAGAGCTTGAAGGATTTCCAAAAGAATAATGGGCAAATGTAGCACAATCCAGGTGTGGAAAGCTCTTTGAGACTTACCCAGAAAGACTCACAATTGCAATCACTGCCAAAGGGGATTCTAGCATGTCTTGGCTCAGGGGGTTGAATGTTTATCTAATCAAGACATATATGTTTTATTTTATTTATATTTATACAAATGTTAGCATATGTCTTCCACTTCGACATCACAGTGTATTTTGTGGAGATCCTTGACAAAAAATGATAGTTAATTCATTTTTATTCCCACTTTGTAACACAACAAAAAGGTCACTGAAAAAGGGACTGAAAGGGACACTGTGTCTACACTTTTCATCTATAATATAAAATATCCCATTGCTGCATGATGTCTTGATAAATATATTCATCCTATAAATATATTAATCTTTTGAAGGTATTTCATAATTTAGATGCATGGTGTTATAACTCAGTCCATTAAAAGTTGTAAAGCATTTCACCATCTACTTCGCAGCACATTGTTGTGAAGATTAAGTTATTTTCCACCCACAACCACATCTCCAATTCTGTTCACTGGTTAGAAAGAAGTAAAAAAAAACTGTCGTCAGTGATCATTCTGAGTGATTAAGAGTCAAAATAAAAAGTCCTTTAATAAAAATGAATTAGTCCTTTGAGTTATCGTCGAGGAAAGACTGATAAGGGGGACATGGGGGCTGAAATTGGTAATTCATCTCAGAGATTGCTGTTTGCTGGGTCAGCATTCCCATTTCCATTTATTCAATAGTGTGCCTCCCAAATTTTACACAGTGATTCATTTATTAAGTTGGAGAAAGAGCGTCCGGGCTTTCTAAAGGTAAGTTTCTATTTCAAAAGGAGGCAGGAGACTTGTGTTAAGATACAGGGAAGATATACATAAAAACGGATGTTTTAATTGTGTTAGTGTCACGCCCTGATCTGTTTCACCTGTCTTGTGCTTGTCTCCACTCCCTCTTCCCCATTAAACCCTGTGTATTTATACCTGTGTTCTCAGTTTGTCTGTTGCCAGTTTGTTTTGTTCGTAGAACCTACCAATGATTTTCCCCTTGCTCCTGTCTTGTCTAAGTTCCTGTTTTCTAGTTTTTCCGGCTTTGACCCTTCTGCCTGCCTTGACCCTGAGCCTGCCTGCCTGCCATCCTGTACCTTTACCTCACTACTCTGGATTATTTGTCCCCTGCCTTTCTTGACGTGTCGTTTTCCTGCCCCTGCTGTCAGAATAAACTGTGTTACTTCGACACAGTCTGCATCTGGGTCTTACCTTAAATGCGATAGTGAGATGGAAAATGAGAGGCAACTTGTTTGCAGTGAGTGGTAGGGTCTTCTCACTGGTGCTCTGAGAGGTTTGTCAGATAGAACTACACCACATGTGTTTGGTATGTATGTATACAACCTGTAACATTTGTAGGAACAGAGAATAGCATTCAATGGTATCCTACTTACCATAACACAGGGGTGGTCTACCCTCCTCCTGGATAACTGGGGATGTACTGTAGGAATTTACGCCACGCCCTTGCCATTCCTTGTTACACGTACATATTTGTCAGACATATTGTCAGTGACTTTGTCTACATTGTGTAACATCAAAACCAAATTATTTCCATATTATTTCAACATTCACGAATCTCGATACTCTCGTCTTGCTCTCTGCTCTCCTCTGCTGACTGACTAACGGATTATTGAGTAATTAATCAACTCACGAGTCGGCCGCATAATTCCAAATGGGAGCCGAAATGAGTCTGAACGGTGCACTTAAACATGCACTGTGACTCGATTTTTGGGACTCTGCAATTAAAAATGCAATATCTAGTCTTCTCCTCCAATGCGTCTCTTGGTGGAGGTGGAGGACTCTGGGTTATTTCCTTGCGAAGAGGAAAAACTGAAAGTGTCAAAAGTGAGTGTTTGTGCACAAGTACAGTGAAATTCCTTTCTTGCTCAAAACCAAACAACGCAGTGATCAATATCAATGTAGTACTAAAAATAACATAAGGTAGAACAAAAACATGAGTAATAAAAAAAAGATTAGTAAGCTATACACAGGGTCAGTTCCAGTATCATACTTACAATGTGCAGGGATTCTGGAGTGAAAGAGGTAGATATGTATGTAGATATGTGTAGGCCATCATTGTAAATAAGAATTTGTTCTTAACTGACTTGCCTAGTTAAAAACAGGTAAAAAAAGTGTTAAATGTATAGGGGTAAGATGACTGGCATCAGGATAAATGATAAACAGAGTAGCAGCAATGCATATGATTATTGTATGTGAGTTTGAGTGTAGAGTCAGTATAAGGGTGGGAGCAAATGAAGTGATTGTGTGTGTGTGTGTGTGTGTGTGTGTGTGTGTGTGTGTGTGTGTGTGTGTGTGTGTGTGTGTGTGTGTGTGTGTGTGTTGAAATGTCAGTGTGCGTGAGTGTATAGAGTCCTGTGAGTGTGCATAGAGAATTTTTTTTATAAAATACAAGGGTCAACTCACGTACATACTTTGCCAGTTTGTTGGCTATTTATCCAGCTATCCAGTCCAGCTAATTGCCTATAATTTCCACCTTTTTTCTATTCCATTTGCACAACAGCATGTGAAATTTATTGTCAATCAGTGTTGCTTCCTAAGTGGACAGTTTGATTTCACAGAAGTGTGATTGACTTGGAGTTACATTGTGTTGTTTAAGTTTCCCTTTATTTTTTTGAGCAGTGTATAAAACTTTTGTTCATTGAAAATGTTGAATAACTCACCACAGGTTAATGAGAAGGGTGTGTTTGAAAGGATGCACATAACTCTGCAATGTTGGGTTGTATTGGAGAGAGTCTCAGTCTTAAATCATTTTCCACACACAGTCTGTGCCTGTATTTAGTTTTCATGCTAGTTCGGGCCGAGAATCCACTCTTACATAGGTACGTGGTTGCAAAGGGCGTCAGTGTCTTAACAGCGCGATTTGCCAAGGCAGGATACAATGAGCGCAGCCCAATCCAGAAATCTGACAGTGGCTTCAGATTAACTTCTTGTCAATATGGGGGCGCTGTTTTCACTTTGTAAAAATTCGTTCTCAAATTAAACTGCCTCATACTCAATTCTTGCTCGTACAATATGCATATTATTATTACTATTGGATAGAAAACACTCTCTAGTTTCTAAAACCATTTGAATTATATCTGTGAGTAAAACAGAACTCAAGTTGGAGCAAACTTCCTGTCAGGAAGTGAGAAATCTGAAATCGGGCACTCTGTTCTAGGGTCAGTTTATTAATTTGCATGTATTCTATTGGTCGACATGCACTGCATACGCCTTCCCCTAGATGTCAGCAAGCAGTGAGAATTGGAATGGAGTTGCTCGGCAGATCTGAGGCCATATAAAGGGTCTTGGTACGTGGGGTGCACTCTTTTCAACGTTCGCCATGACGCGAGACAGACCTCAGGATGGCATTCTGGAAAGCTCTCGTTATAGGCCTTAGATATATCCGGCTCTGATTTTATTCGATATAGGTGTTAAAAACGTCATAATGTAGTTATTTTAAACCAAGTTATATCATTTTATATCAGTATATTGCGATTTTCGGAATTTTCTTAGTGCTGCGTTATAGTGAGTTGGACACGTCTTCGCCACATGGCTAATGTTTACTGCTAATTCCAAAGTTGAAGGCGACAATCTACAACCGAGCAACGATTCTTCTGGACAAAGGACAACTTGCCCAAGATTCTGATGGAAGCTCATCAAAAAGTAAGAACTATTTATGATGTTAATTCGTTGTTCTGTTGAAAAATGTAAAACTACTATTCCGCCATTAATTTCGGTGCGGTCTCGCTTTAACGCACGCTGTATGTCGTAGTAACGTTAATTTTAAAAATCTAACACAGCGGTTGCATTAAGAACTAATGTATCTTTCATTTGCTGTCCAACCTGTATTTTTTTGTCAAGTTAACTTCTTCTGGCTGCAAGCCCGAGGCCGCCCACAATATGACAACAGCCACTTCAAGTGCAGGGCGCGAAATTCAAAATATATTTTTTTGAAATATTTAACTTTCACACATTAACAAGTCCAATACAGCAAATGAAAGGTACACATCTTGTGAATCCAGTCAACATGTCCGATTTTTAAAATGTTTTACAGCGAAAACAGCACGTATATTTATGTTAGCTCACCACCAAATACAAAAAAGGACAGACATTTTTCACAGCACAGGTAGCATGCACAAAGCCAACCTAACTAACCAAGAACCAACCAAACTAACCAACAAACAACTTCATCAGATGACAGTCTTATAACATGTTATTCAATAAATCTATGTTTTGTTCGAAAAAAGTGCATATTTCAGGTATAAATCATAGTTTACATTGCAGCTACAATCAGAAATTGCACCGAAAGCAGACAGAATAATTACAGACACCAACGCCAAATACCTAAATACTCATCATAAAACATTTCTGAAAAATACATAGTGTACAGCAAATGAAAGACAGGCATCTTGTGATTCCAGCCAATATTTCCGATTTATTAAGTGTTTTACAGCGAAAACACAATATAGCGTTATATTAGCTTACCACAATAGCCAGAAACACAAGCCATTCCCCAGCAGTAAAAGTTAGCGATCGTGACAAACCAGTAAAAGATATATAATTTTTGACTAACCTTGATATTCTTCATCAGATGACAGTCCTATAACATCAGGTTATACATACACTTATGTTTTGTTCGAAAATGTGCATATTTAGAGCTGAAATCAGTGGTTATACATTGTGCTAACTTAGCTACTTTTTCCCACAACGTCCGGATTTTTTTCTGACACTTTTTCTGACACACATATTCTGACCAAATAGCTATTCATAAACATAACTAAAAAATACATGTTGTATAGGAAATGATAGATCCACTAGTTCTTAATGAAATCGCCGTGTTAGAATTCTAAAAATAACTTAATTACGACATACAGCTTCGGTATAGCTAGAGTACCCAAAAGCTGGGCGCCGACGACTAGTTCACATGTACGACAGATATATGAAATAGCATCATAAAATGTTTCCTACTTTTGCTGATCTTTCATCAGAATGTTGGACAAGGGGTCCTTTGTTGGGAACAATCGTTGTTTGGATTTAGAACGGCCTCTTTCCCTCTCGATTTAGCAAGCACACTAGCCAAGTGGCACGAAGCTCTCCATGTCAACAAACGGAAGAGAACGGAACACGGCAAAACTCCCAAAAAAATTTCAATAATCTGATTAAACTATATTGAAAAAACATACTTTACGATGATATGGTCACATGTATCAAATAAAATCAAAGCCGGAGATATTAGTCGTCCATAACGACAGCTTATCAGAAGGCAAATCCAGGTCCCTTGACGCGCTCTCCAGAAAACAGGAAACTGGTGACACGTCATACAAAGGGCTATTATACGAGCCCAGATCAAGTTACACACTTCATTTCTTCTCTCACTCCTTGTCGACATCTAGTGGAAGACGTATGAAGTGCATCTAAACAAATAAATATCAAGGACTTTAACCCTTTCATGCGTGAGTTCCAAATATTTCTAACGGTCGCCCCAGCGTGAGTTTTTTTATGCACGTGATGTTAGAACGTTCTCTCCATTCAAGAATGTGATTGTTATGTAACAGTACATTTAATCTGCGCTGCCCTCAAACCAAAGCACGCAGCCTGTTTTATTTGTCAATTTTAAATTATTTTCTAACAAGTTTTTTATTTTCTAATAACAGTTTGAAATGAGGTGTGTTCCGCCTCATTCATTCACATAAAAGTAGTCATTTTTACTTTTGCGGACAAATTAATTTTTTTGACATTTCTGACCCGGACAAAATTCCCCAAACACTTCTCAATTGTTTGTGCAGGACATTTACTCATCTGCCGTCCTGCATACACGTGTTCATATTTTCCACCTGTCGCCTGCATCGAAATCAAAGTTGTTTTCGTTACCAATAATACCTTTGGAAATGTGTGCGTTTCTATCAAAGTGCCTTAATACGTTATAATAGTTTCTGCATGTCGTGTTATGTCGTTTCTACTGTAACGTCATGTTTTTGTGTATATTCCTTATAACTGCGGACACGCGATGTAACGTTACTCATTTCATAACATTTATGGTGTTATACTCAATGCTTAGGTATCTAGCTACATTCTCCTATTAGCTCTGGAAAACAATGCTAATTGCGTCAGGGAAGTATTAGCATGTGTTGTATTTCGAAGCTACCCTGGCCTTATGACTCCCAAGTGGCACAGCGTCTCAGTGCTAGAAGCGTCACTACAGAGACCCATCTTCAAATCAAGACTGCGTTTCTATCAAAGTAAGTGCCTAATTACGTTATTGTGTCGTGTTATACCGTTTCTACTGTAGCTCACTGTGTGAATGGAGCATAATATATTTGTGTATATTCCTTATAACCGCGGACACGCTAGGTAACGTTACTCATGTTACTCACCTTTTATGGTGTTATATTCAATCGTGCTTATGTAGCTAGTTACATTATTCTATTAGTTCTGTAAAACAATGCTAAATGCGTCAGAAGTATTGGCATGTTATATTTTGACGCTACCCTGGAAAAATATCTTATACCACTTGGTCGTTTTCTGAGTGCATTCCACAAAGCTGTTTATCATGTCAGCCTTATCCACTGCCCCCATTTTGAGGTAATAGTCAAGCACGCAGTCTGGTTTGATGGTTCTCTGTCTGGTTTGTTTCTCTCTCCCGTCAGGTGGTCCACCTTCCCTGTGGCCGACATGGTTGCTGTATGGACAGTGGAGAGGACATGGACGTTTGTTTCTCTCTCCCGTCAGGTGGTCCACCTTCCCTGTGGCCGACATGGTTGCTGTATGGACAGTGGAGAGGACATGGACGTCTCGTTTGTCATGCCACTTTACTGCCAGCTGTTAACATTTCTTATTTTGTATAACGGGTCATTTAGGATGGTAGTAGCGTTGATGAAATGCAGTCATAGCAGCAGAACTAGAAAGCAGTCTTTACTGTCACCAGGAATGTATACATTTCACTAATTGTGGTTGTCCCCCACTCCTGGCTCTCTCTTATCCTGTAGCTCCAAGGCATAGCGATTGGTCTCTACTATGTCTCCCACCAGCTCCTCTGTCAGAAACAACTTGAAGCACTCTGCCTCAGTTGGAAATGGCAAGGGGCGTTGCACTCCAGACTGGGACTCGCCAAAGCAAACAGCAGGGCCAGGAGGGGTGAAATGACTGGTGGCCTTCCAGCTACCACAGAACTCCTGTACTTCATCCACTGTCGGTCTGCCTCCATCACCACCAGCATCTTCAAAGGGACCTGGGACTTCGTCAGTGGACAAGGGAAATTCAGATTCAGGGTTCTCAATGGCTACACGGTTGGGGGGCAGCTCCTCACTCAGTCAGAATCTGATTCCTGACTTTCATACTCTGACTCATTGTCAGAATTTTAAAAAAATCTCCAGAATTTCCACATTTGTTTGTTGTCTCCTTTTGAAAGACATTGCTAATGCTTCAGCTTAGCTCACTAGCTACATACATAAACAACAACACTGAATGGTTTACAGTGAGAGGGTACGTGGTTGACTGCCGGCACGCGCCACTTGTATCAATAAATCACTATCAGAAAATGTTTTGTGTGGCAATTATTTGTTTATTTACGGTTTTATAGACATGTTTTCAAATCTAGGTGACAAATCATGCATTCCGATTCTTGCACAGATTGTAATGGGCACATATTATGTGTGTAAAATACTTTTTTGAAGGTTGTACTGATTATGATAAGCTAAGCTAATTCCAGCTGTGTAGCCATGTTTGTTGACATTCAATGCATTCTGGGTTCACGTAATCGTCTGTTTGACCAAAGATGTTATAACAAAATGAGGTGAGTAAGAGTTCACTCATTTTTTGAGGACTTCCGGAAATGAATGGTGGGATGTGAACAACGGTAGATGACACACCCCTTCAACATGCATACTATAAACAGACCAAACTCATCTCGTCTTCTCTTATTGTCTTCGGTTTCTGTGAGGAAAAAATGCATGGGTGCGCGCTGAAACTAATCGTCGGATTACTTTCGATTTCTAAAAAGTGCTTTACCTAATTATTTCGATCAATGGTGAGCTCACCCGTGATGTGATTAATTATACATAGTAATTGCTATTAGCTAATTCATATTGTAGTTTGTCAGCCGAGAGTTAGAAAATATGACTGCGTGTGTTGGGTCAATCTTTCCTCAATTTGCGCTAGGACAAATGTAGCCTACATTTTTCCGGTTAGGATGATTGTGTTATGCTATATATTCTTCTGTGAATATCTGAACATTGAATCCAAAAATAAACTGCTCACATTCTGGACATAACTTTGTAAGGACTGTGTTTGTGTACATAGTTTCTGAAAAAAGTGTGGCCAGCTCAAATGCTGATTGTTGCGTCATTCGAAACTGGCCGTTCTAAACGAGCGTTCTAAATGAGTGTTCTAATCACACGGGTGTGATCGTACGCTTCAGGGACCACTGTAGAACGATCACACCCGTGGGATGGTACGTGTGAAAGGGTTAATAGGCAGCCCCTAGAAGAGAGCATCGATTTCAGATTTTCCACTTCCTGTCAGGAAGTTTGCTGCAAAAGGAGTTCTGTTTTACTCACAGATATAATTCAAATGGTTTTAGAAACTAGAGAGTGTTTTCTATCCAATAGTAATAATAATATGCATATTGTACGAGCAAGAATTGAGTACGAGGCCGTTTGAAATGGGCACCTTTTATCCGGCTACTCAATACTGCCCCTGCAGCCCAAACAGGTTAATGATTAGTTATTGATTAGATTAGGTGCCTCTCCCAAGATTTCTCCCAACATTTTCTTTGCAGCTTGGCTACTATTCTCATTGTATAACCACGATTTGTTCCGCTAAATATGCACATTTTCGAACAAACAATATATGTATTGTGTAATATGATGTTATAGGACTGTCATCTGATGAAGTTTTGAGAAGGTTAGTGAAAAATGTAATATCTTTTGCTGGTTTATTCGCTATCGCTAACGTGCATGAATCAATGCTGCTGTGTGGTTGGCTATTGTAGTAAGCTAATATAATGCTATATTGTGTTTTCGCTGTAAAACACTTAAAGAATCTGAAATATTGGCTGGATTCACAAGATCTTTGTCTTTCATTTGCTGTACGCTGTGTATTTTTCATAAATGTTTTATGATAAGTATTTAGGTAATTCACGTTGGTCTTGTAGTTATTCTAGTTGCTTTGGTGAGAGTTGTGATGGTGGCTGCAATGTAAAACTATGATTTATACCTGAAATATGCACATTTTTCGAACAAAACATATGCTATACAATAAATATGTTATCAGACTGTCATCTGATGAAGTTGTTTCTTGGTTAGTGACTATTTATATCTTTATTTGGTCGAATTTGTGATAGCTACCTATGCAGGAAAAAAATGGTGGAAAAAAAAGTTGTGTCTTTTGCTATGGTGGTTAGCTAATAGAAATACATATTCTGTCTTCCCTGTAAAACATTTTAAAAATCAGAAATGATGGCTGGATTCACAAGATGTGTATCTTTCATTTGGTGTCTTGGACTTGTGATTTCATGAACATTTTATTATATGATATCCCTGTGGCTTTAGGCTAGGCTATGCTAGTCAGCTTTTTTGATGGGGGGGATCCCGGATCCGGGTTTGTGACTCGTTAGAGGTTAAATTAAATTTTCACAGAACCGCTTGTTGCAATTTTGATGAGGCTCTCTTGTTCAGATATCGTTAAGTGGACTGGAGGCAGAAATAACGAATCCAGTTGTTTGTGTCATGCATATTTGTACCAGCATATTTGCACACCCAACTCACTCAGGTGCTTTGCTATATCACATTTGACATTGTCCGTAAGCTTTAGTTCATTTGCACACCAAAAAATCATACAATGGTGGAAAGACCTGTGTGTTGTCCTTGTTAATGCAGACAGAGAAGAGCTCCAACTTCTTTACCACAGCCTCAATTTTGTTCCGCACATTGAATATAGTTGCGGAGAGTCCGTGTGAGAAACTCGTCATCATGCAAGCGGTCAGACTGGTGAAAATTATGGTCAGTAAAGAAGACTTTAAGCTCGTCTCTCAATTCAAAAAAAGGTGTCAATACTTTGCCCCTTGATAACCAGCGCACTTCTGTATGTTGTAAAAGCGGTACATGGGCGCTGCCCATATCATTGCATAGTGCAGAAAATACACAAGAGTTCAGGGGCCTTGCATTAACAAAGTTAACCATTTTCACTGTAGTGTCCAAAACGTCTTTCAAGCTGTCAGGCATTCCCTTGGCAGCAAAAGCCTCTCGGTGGATGCTGCAGTGTACCCAAGTGGCGTCGGGAGCAACTGCTTGCCTTACCACTCCACCATGTTTCCCTGTCATGGCTTTTTCGCAATCAGTACAGATACCAACATGAGCAGCAGCTACGTTTGGCTACATACGTAGCCACATACATTAGTGGAATTCCCACGAGAGAGTAACGGTTAATGTGATTGTATGATAATTATTTGACTAGGCTACCTGTATTTGACATTCATGTTATTTTGCTGAACACTAGATGGTTTAATTGAATTTTTGGCAGTGAAACAAAGTTATTCAGGTCGGAAAAAAAACTCACCCAAATGTATAGCCCCGTTGGAAAATATAAATGGACTTTTTAGAAATGTTTAAACAATTCCCCAGTTTGGGAATACCTGTATTAGAGGATCCATTTTCCCATTGTTGTTCATCATATCAAAATGGTGGACTGTTTTGTTGCCCCCTTCAAACTATATATATGTTATTACTTGACACCAAATTATCTTTTGGCATTCAGAACTTTCTGTACACATTTATAATTTAAAGTAAACAGAAAGCCTATTATCAGGCATAAGGGCTCAATGCAGAGGATGCAAACATGGTAACCTTGTTCATCCAAGGATGTGGCATTAAACTTTGAATTACATTTACTTTAAAACCTGTTGAGGACAGAGGGCGCTGTTTTCACTTTTGGGGAAAATCGTGCCCAATTTAAACGGCCTCGTACTCAATTCTTGCTCGTACAATATGCATATTATTATTACTATTGGATAGAAAACACTCTCTAGTTTCTAAAACCATTTGAATTATATCTGTGAGTAAAACAGAACTCCTTTTGCAGCAAACTTCCTGACAGGAAGTGGAAAATCTGAAATCGATGCACTGTTCTAGGGGCTGCCTATTAAAGTCCTTGATATTTATTAGTTTAGATGCACTTCATACGTCTTCCACTAGATGTCGACAAGCAGTGAGAGAAGAAATTGAGTGTGTAACTTGATCTGGACTCGAATCATAGCTCTTGGCATGATGTGTCACCAGTTTCCTGTTTTCTGGAGAGCGCGAGGAGGGACCTGGATTTGCCTTCTGATAAGCTGACGTTATGGACGACTAATATCTACGGCTTTGATTTTATTTGATACATGTGACAATATCATCGTAAAGTATGTTTTTTCAATATAGTTTAACTTCTTGCGAATATAGGGGGTGCTGTTTCGACTTAGCATAAATCGGGCTCCAGATTAAACGGCTTCCTACTCAATTCTTGCTCGTACAATATGCATATTATTATTATTATTGGATAGAAAACACTCTCTAGTTTCTATAGCCGTTGGAATTTTGTCTCTGAGTGAAACAGAACTCCTTCTACAGCACTTTTCATGACAGGGAGTGAGATTTCAGAAATCTTGGCCCCTGTTCCCAGGTCGGTTGTAAAGTCCCTGTAAATGCTATGGAGAAACAAACACTGCCTACGTCTTCCTCTGGATGTCAGTACGTGGTGACGCTTTGAATGGAGTCGATTGCGCAATCAGGGCCTCTATAAAACACCAAAGACCGGAAGTAGCTTTCTTTTCCTGCCTGCGCCTGACGCACGATGGACATCGGACTTGCCTCCTTCCAAGCTGTTGTTTAGCCAGTAATATTTCTCCGGTCATGTTTTTACTCGTTATAGGTGTTAAAAACATCATAAGGTAGTTAATTTGAACCGTTTTATAGCAATTTATATCCGTTTAGGGCGATTTTATGGCATTTCTGTGTGATGCACTTTGAGGAGCTGGGCACTTTTCGAGTGCATGGTGAACGTTAGTGGCCATTTCGACGGGACAAGAGGACATCTTTCGACCAAAAGACGATTAGACCGGAGAAAGGATTCATTGCCCAAGATTCTGATGGAAGAACAGCTCATAGTAAGAAATATTTATGATGATAAATCGTGTTTCTGTCGAAAAAACGCTTATGCCGCCATTTTGTTTGGTGTAGCTTCGCTTGGCGCAACCTGTATTGAAAAGTAAGGATAATTTAAAAAATGTAATTCAGCGATTGCATTAAGAATTAAATTGTCTATCAATCGCTGTCCACCCTGTATTTTTTAGTCAAGTTTATGAGTATTTATGTATAAGACTAGATCACTGTCTAATATGGCGCCCGACATTTTCTGACCAGCTTGGCTACTTTTCTCATTGTCTAACCATGATTTTGGTGGCTAAATATGCACATTTTCGAACAAACTCTATATGTATGTTGTAATATGATGTTACAGGAGTGTCATCTGAAGAATTCTGAGAAGGTTAGTGAAAAAATTAATACATTTTGGTGGTGATAATGCTATCGCTCTTTTTGCCGTGAATCAATGCTGGGGTAATGTTTGCACATGTGCTATGGTAATATAGCGATTTATTGTGTTTTCGCTGTAAGACACTTAGAAAATCTGAAATATTGTCTGGATTCACAGGATCTGTGTCTTTCAATTAGTGTACGCTGTGTATTTTTAAGAAATGTTTTATGATTAGTAATTAGGTAATACACGTTGCTCTCTGTATTTTTTCTAGTCGAGTTGTGATGGTGGGTGCAATTGTAAACTATGATTTATACCTGAAATATGCACATTTTTCTAACAAAACCTATCCTATACAATAAATATGTTATCAGACTGTCATCTGATGAGGTTTTTTCTTGGTTAGTGGCTATCAATATCTTTATTTGGCCGAATTGGTGATAGCTACTGATGCAGTAAGAAAATGGTGGAGTAAGAAAATGGTTGTCTTTTGCTAACAGTGGTTAGCTAATAGATTTACATATTGTGTCTTCCCTGTAAAACATTTTACAAATCAGAGATGATGGCTTGAATCACAAGATCTGTATCTTTCATTTGGTGTCTTGGACTTGTGATTTCATGAACATTTTATTTTATGATATCCCTGTAACTTTAGGCTAGGCTATGCTAGTCAGCTTTTGTGTTGGGGGGGATCCCGGATCCGGGTTAGGGAGGCGTTAGAGGTTAATCAGATTATTGAATTTTTTTCGGGAGTTTTGCCATGTTCCGTTCTCTTCCATTTGTTGACGATGGAGAGATTCGTGCCACTTGGCAAGTGTGCTTGCTAAATCGAGAGGGAAAAAGGCCGTTCTAAAACCAAAAACGATTGTTCTGGACAAAGGACCCCTTGTACAACATTCTGATGGAAGATCAGCAAAAGTAGGACCCATTCTATGATGTTATTTCATATATATGTCGTACATGTGAACTAGTCGTTTGCGCCCAGCTTTTGGGTACTCTCTCGCCATAACGTAAACTGCATATCGTAATGAAGTTATTTTTAGAATTCTAACACGGCGATTGCATTAAGAACTAGTGTATCTATCATTTCCTATACAACATGTATTTTTTAGTTATGTTTATGAATAGCTATTTGGTCAGAATATGTGTGTCAGAAAAAGTGTCAGAAAAATATCCGGACGTTGTGGGAAAAAGATGCTACGTTAGCACAACGTTAGCACAATGTATAACCACTGATTTCAGCTCTAAATATGCACATTTTCGAACAAAACATAAGTGTATGTATAACCTGATGTTATAGGACTGTCATCTGATGAAGCTTATCAAGGTTAGTCAAAATTATATATCTTGCTGGTTTATTCGCTATCGCTAACGTGCCTATTGCTATCGCTAACGTGCCTTGATGAATGAATGCGGTAGTGTGGTAGGCTATTCTAGTAAGCTAATATAATGCTATATTGTGTTTTCGCTGTAAAACACTTAAAAAATCGGAAATATTGGCTGGATTCACAAGATGTTTGTCTTTAATTTGCTGTACACCATCGATTTTTCAGAAATGTTTTATGATGAGTATTTAGGTATTTGACGTTGGTGTCTGTAATTATTATGGCTGCTTTCGGTGCAATTTCTGATTGTAGCTGCAATGTAAACTATGATTTATACCTGAAATATGCACTTTTTTCGAACAAAACATAGATTTATTGAATAACATGTTATAAGACTGTCATCTGATGAAGTTGTTTGTTGGTTAGTTTGGTTGGTTCTTGGTTAGTTAGGTTGGCTTTGTGCATGCTAACTGTGCTGTGAAAAATGTCTGTCCTTTTTTGTATTTGGTGGTGAGCTAACATAAATATATGTGGTGTTTTCGCTGTAAAACATTTTAAAAATCTGACATGTTGACTGGATTCACAAGATGTGTATCTTTCATTTGCTGTATTGGACTTGTTAATGTGTGAAAGTTAAATATTTCTAAAAAATATCTTTTGAATTTCGCGCTCTGCCTTTTCAGTGGAATGTGGGAGGAGTTCCGCTGGCGGAACGCCAGAGCCAGACAGGTTAAATCTGTGGACTGAATAACCCCACAAAATGAATACTAAACAGCCTAATAGTAGTCTCATGGGCTCTGTGTATATCAACTTACTATTTGACATACATTTTCTATGGTGTGGCATTCTCTTTGACCAGACATAGGTTTATCCCAGCAGCGGCACTGCCTTATGAATGTGGAATCACATTGCGCTGACAAAAATGGCACACTTGTTTATTCCAGGCTTCTTCTTGGAGATGATTTACAATAGCATAATAAATGACCAGTGGCATGAATCACATCGTAGCATAATGAATACTGTGAGTCACATCCCAAGCCTGATAATGCTGAGGTTATGGCTAGGGCTATTACAGTACAAGCTGGATTGTCATAGCTCTTAGCTCAATTCCAACAATACAAGGGTGTCTGTCTGTCTGTCTGTCTGTCTGTCTGTCTGTCTGTCTGTCTGTCTGTCTGTCTGTCTGTCTGTCTGTCTGTCCATTAGACCTGCATTTGCTTCCAAAAACTGCATGTAATCCTCTGTGTTGTTGCTGCAATAACTAAAATAAGGTTGTGTTTGGAATAGCTTTCCTTTTTTCAGCTGATGTGGAGCAGGTCTTTGCTGGCTTACCTCCTACAACATGAATTAATAGTCTAGTCTATGATTGATGACCTCAGCTTCAGCTACCTTGCTCCCATTCATCACCAGCAGTGTAGGAGGATGGGACCCAAAATCTTTTTTATTTTTTTTCCGGTCCCTTCCTTTTCCCTCTGACATGAACGGAGTGGCGTTCATGTGGCGTTATGTGACAAAGTAGTCACAAAAACTTGTTGATTTGATCGAGTCGGGCTTGTTGGTTAACATGCTGTTATTCTCCTACAGAGGCAGTGTATATATTGCCGCCAATGAATCATGTGCTGTCATATTGTTTCTGGTATGAATTATGTAGAATGAATGTATCTGCTGTAATACTATAGTTTGTGCAGACAGAGGATTGCAGGGATACATTTATCACATTCTACATACATTGTAATAGGTATAATGATGATTAATAATAGTTACAGTATCAAATCATACAATGTCGTGATATTAGTGAAGTTATTCATTTGTGTGGATTGGCAGTTCAGTATATACCAACCTGGACTCAGTGACAGACATAACATAGTAAATGTAAATCTGTCTCTCTCCATTTTGTTTGATATGTTACATTTCATACGGTATGTATTAATTTGTGGATGTCCATCATACATTTTGTTTGATATGTTACAATTACAATTTCTATGATATACTGTATTATGAATTCCAATTTCCTATTGCTAATGTTAGCTAGGTGGCTAAGTGCCTAATGTTAAGCTAGGCTAGGGGTTGGGGGAAAAGGTTAGGGTTAAGGTTAGGTTTAGGAGTTAGGTTAAAGGGTTAAAGTCCGGGTTAGGAGAAGGGTTAGCAAACATGCTAAGTAGTTAAAAAGTAGCTAAAGTACCTATAAAGTTGGCAACGGAAGACAATTAGATAAAATGTCTGTGATGAGATTCAAACACGCAATCGTTGGGTTGCTACACATTTGCATTATATACAGTTGGAGTCGGAAGTTTACATACACCTTAGCCAAATACATTTAAACTCAGTTTTTCACAATTCCTGACATTTAATCCTGGTAAAAATCCCCTGTTTTAGGTCAGTTAGGATCACCACTTTATTTGAACAATGTGAAATGTCAGAATAATAGTAGAGAGAATGATTTAGTGGGTCTGAAGTTTACGTACACTCAATTAGCATTTGTTAGCATTGCCTTTAAATTGTTAAACTTAGGTCAAACGTTTCGGGTAGCCTTCCACAAGCTTCCCACAATAAGTTGGGTGAATTTTGGCCCATTCCTACTGACAGAGCTGGTGTAACTGAGTCAGGTTTGTAGGCCTCCTTGCTCGCACACGCTTTTTCAGTTCTGCCCACAAATTTTCTAGGGGTTTGAAGTCAGGGCTTTGTGATGGACACTCCAATACCTTGCCTTTGTTGTCCTTAAGCCATTTTGCTACAACTTTGGAAGTATGCTTGGGGTCATTGTGCATTTGGAGGACCCATTTGCGACCAAGCTTTAACTTCCTGACTGTTGTCTTGAGATGTTGCTTCAATATATCCACATAATTTTCCTGCCTTATGATGCCATCTATTTTGTGAAGTGCACCAGTCCCTCCTGCAGCAAAGCACCCCACAACATGATGCTGCCACCCACGTGCTTCACGGTTGGGATGGTGTTCTTCAGCTTGCAAGCTTCCCCCTTTTTCCTCCAAACATAACGATGGACATTATCGCCAAACCCTTCTATTTTTGTTTCATCAGACCAGAGGACATTTCTCCAAAAAGTACGATCTTTGTCCCCATGTGCAGTTGTAAACCGTAATCTGACTTTTTTATGGCGGTTTTGGAGCAGTGGCTTCTTCCTTGCTCAGTGGCGTTTCAGGTTATGTTGATATAGGACTCGTTTTACTGTGGATATAAATTATTTTGTAGCTGTTTCCTCCAGCATCTTCACAAGGTCCTTTTCTGTTGTTCTGCGATTGATTTGCACTTTTCGCACCAAAGTACATTCATCACTAGGAGACAGAATGCGTCTCCTTCCTGAGCGGTATGACGACTGCGTGGACCCATGATGTTTATACTTGCGTACTATTGTTTGTGCAGATGAATGCGGTACCTTCAGGCGTTTGGAAATTGCTCTTAAGGATGAACCAGACTTGCGGAGGTCTACAATTTTTTTCTGAGGTCCTGGCTGATTTCTTTTGATTTTCCATGATGTCAAGCAAGGAGGCACTGAGTTTGAAGGTAGGCCTTGAAATACATCCACAGGTACACCGCTAATTGACTGAAATGATGACAATTAGCCTATCAGAAGCTTCTAAAGCCATGACATCATTTTCTGGAATTTTCCAAGCTGTTTAAAGGCACAGTCAACTTAGTGTATGTAAACTTCTGACCCACTGGAATTGTGATACAGGGAATTATAAGTGAAATAATCTGTCTGTAAACAATTGTTGGAAAAATTACTTGTGTCATGCACAAAGTAGATGTCCTAACCGACTTGCCAGAACTATAGTTTGTTAACAAGAAATGTGTGGAGTGGTTGAAAAACGAGTTTTAGTGACTCCAACCTAAGTGTATGTAAACTTCCGACTTCAACTGTATCGACCCGTCCAACCTGACCACCCTCCTTCTTTTTAATGTAACCATACCAAACTTAACATATTATACTCATTTGATTTACATTTACTATGTTACGTCTAATCTATGTGACCAGGCTGTATATACAGACCAATAGGGAGTTAGTTAGCCCAGTGACCTTTAGTCAAAAGGTGGCCGGTTCGATTCCCGGGCCGAGAGCTGGAAAAAGACTGGAATTGATTTGGCAACTGGAGTTCTGCTGGGTTCACATCCTCAAGACATTACCCTACCGTGGGGCCCTTGAGAGAGGCCCTTAACCCCATAATATGCTCTCATCCAGGGGCAGTGCAGCTTGACCCTGTGCTCGTCTCAACTGTATGTGTTCTGTCTGGGGATGGAGGGTTGAGAACGGAGCAGAAGATTTCCGTTGTTTGCTGTAACTGGGACAGTAAAGTTGTATTGTATTCCACATTTAAAAATAGTTTCATGGATACACAACTCTTTGTGAGAAACTGTCAAACGGTTTAATGGTGTTATTTTTGGAACGCCCCCTACCAGCTCAGTGTCACACACTCAAACGCTTGACTGACGCGATGTCATTCACGTTTGACATAAACTCCAGGGCGCCGCATGAAATAAAGGTTTTGATCATATTTATTTAAGAAAAAAAACAGTGTCAAAATCATTAATTCCCACAAAAAAACTACTTAATCTAGTCTGTTGTTTAGTATTCCAACAGGTAATCTGGATTTCTTTGTAGGCAAAATACTGCAGTCTACAGATTTATGTTAAATACTAATACATGATCTCCTTTGATCATCTCCTCTGTTTTCTATACTGACTTTAGTTTAGACAGGTGAATCAAAGTTGGTGAAAACTCCTCCTGACTGTCCAATTGAAGACAATGAGGATTTAAAACATTCAATGTTTACTTCATGATTCCACTCCTTTCAGATCTGGCGATTTAGGAACAGCTAAAAAGAGAGAGATATAGCTATTTAAGAGTGACTGTCCAATGGGGTTCAAGGTGGATTTAAAACATTCTTTACCCCCTGATTCCAGTCCTTCAGATCTGTCCACTTAGGAAAAGCTAAAAAGGGAAATGCAAAGAGATGCAGCTATTTAAGAATATTGGGTCGTGGCTGCTGTAGTTCAATAACAGCTAGTGTGACCTCTACAGCTAAATTAAGTTAGGCCTTTTAATTACGGCGTTTGGATGACACGGCTAATGATTATCTGTTAGCACTGCCAATATGATATAGATTGAGTTAGCCCCAGAGACACAGGGCGATAATGCATCTGTCTGATGCCTGTGTAGACGTGGAGAGGGCTAGCGGCCACCTCGGTAGCAACGGAGGGAACTGAAAAACACATACTTAATCTGATACTATTAACATGCAAAGATGTGTCACTGAAGACAATCTTGTCTTGGCTTCTGTGGATGTCAGCTGTTGATATGACTCAGATGTGTGATATAACTAGAAGAAATGGAATGATTTTAAGATGTTGGTAGGATTAGAATTTGACCCCAAAAAACTTTTGGACATGAAAGCTGACTTTATTGCGTGGTTCATGTCATTTTTCGGTGACAACAAAACAATAAACCTGATTAAACTTGAACATTTAAACTGTAATATTTTAGCGGACAGGGGCCAGGGAAGTGAACCTGGGTCAGAGCCGTGAATGGCAAATACCCTACACATCACACCACTTGTGTTGACCCGCTTGATGGTAATTGTAAAATGGCTCATATAGCGTGTATCACTACTCAGCCCAATCACACTTCCGGGCTATGCTATTCCAATGGTCTCACAGCCGCCATCCCACTTCTGACACCAATGTAGCAAACGGCAGGGCAGGATCCTGGGTCTCTTCTGTGAATGGCAAACAACCTACGCATCGTTCTAGTAGGGTTAACACACTTGGTGGGAATAGTAACATGGCTCATATAGCGAGGATCGCTACAAGATGACAGATCTTTTTTTATTGACAGAAGCATATTTGTTTTTTGAGCTGTGCAAACCAAGACCTGTTGACTTAAGCCTCTTTCAGACTGAGTTTTGACCGCGTGTGCAGAATATTCATCTGACATTCCTTCTCTGAGTGTCAAAACAATATCTATAACTGTTCTTTAACCTTTGCTCTCTGGCAGCTCATCCCACACACATTGCTACTTGCAAAATAATACTGCTAAAAGACAGAATCTATTTTAGCTTTCAGATGTGACCTGCCTTGGTCTCTGCTTTATTTTGTAGGTAAACGATTTTTCACTCAGGTGTTGACCATTTCCCCAAGAGAAGAGAAATTCTTGCAAGATAATCAATTGTTTTCTTGCAGGAACAGTCTGTTTATGTTCGTAAAATTACACAAATTGAGCTTGTTTATTGGACCAACTTGACTTCAATCTATTTGGAGATGCATGCTCAAAGTAAAACTTATGATGAGGCATATTAACTGATAGTAATTACCAAATCCCAAGAGAAGAAGGGGGGGGGGGGCAGAGAGAGAGAAAGAAGAGAGGGAGGGGGCAGAGAGAGAGAGGAAAAGGAGAAGGGGGGCAGAAAGAGAAAGAGGAGACGGGGCAGAGAGAGCGAAAGAGAAGGAGGGGGGCAGAGAGAGAGAAAGAGGAGGCGGGGGGCAGAGAGAGTGAAAGATAAGGAGGGGGGCAGAGAGAGAGAAAGAGGGAGGGGGCAGAGAGAGAGAAAAAGAAGAGGGGTGGCAGAAAGAGAGAAAGAGAAGAGGGAGGGGCAGAAAGAGAGAATGAGGAGAGGGAGGGGGCAGAGAGAGCGAAAGAGAAGGAGGGGCAGAGAGAGAGAAAGAGGAGGCGGGGGGCAGAGAGAGAGAAAGAGGAGAGGGTGGGTGCAGAGAGAGAGAAAGAGGAGGCGGGGGGCAGAGAGAGAGAAAGAGGAGAGGGTGGGTGCAGAAAGAGAGAATGAGGAGAGGGAGGGGGGCAGAGAGAGAGAAAGAGGAGACGCGGGGGCAGAGAGCGCAAAAGAGAAGGAGGGGGGCAGAGAGCGAGAAAGAGAAGAGGAAGGAGGGGCAGAGAGAGAGAAAGAGGAGAGGGTGGGTGCAGAAAGAGAGAAAGAGGAGTGGGAGGGGGCAGAAAAAGAGAAAGAGGAGGGGGGAGGGGCAGAGAAAGAGAAGAGGGGGGAGGGGCAGAGAGAGCGAAAGAAGAGAGAAGAGGGGCAGAGAGAGAGAAAGAGGAGGCAGGGGGCAAAGAGAGCGAAAGAGAAGGAGGGGGGCAGAGAGAGAGAAAGAGAAGAGGGAGGCGGGTTAGAGAGAGAGAGAAAGAGGAGCAGGAGGGGGTAGAACGAGAGAAAGAGAAGAAGGAGGGGGGCAGAGAGAGAGAAAGAGGATACGGGGCAGAGAGAGCGAAAGAGAAGAAGGAGGTGGGGCAGAAAGAGAGAAAGAGGAGATGGGGCAGATTGAGCGAAAGAGGAGGGGGGGCAGAAAGAGAGAGAAAGAGGAGAAGGTGGGAGCCAAAATAGGAGAGGTAGTGGGAAGAAAGAGAGAAAGAGGAGGGGAGCAGAAAGAGAGAAAGAGAAGAATGGGGGCAGAGAGAGAGAAAGAAGAGAGGGGCAGAGAGAGAGAAAGAGAAGAGGGTGGAGGGGCAGAGAGAGAGAAAGAGGAGAGGGAGGGCAGAGAGAGAAAGAGGAGAGGGAGGGCAGAGAGAGAGAAATAATTTAAACTCTTGGTATTCACTACAATGTAAAACTGCCTTAACAAATGTTGACAATGTATAAATAAACTGTTCACTGTTGGCATTAACCCAATGAGTCCCACCGTAACTCCGGCGCTCTTTGGACTTCTAACTCCTTTTAAATATTGTGTGTTTGAACTACAGACTTCTTGGATGGACCATTGGATTAATCTATTACTTGATTAATGAGGTCTGAGCTAGAACGGTGTTTCTGAGACAACGGCGGATACCGAAGGGTGCCGGGGCCGGGTCTTTTTACAAAAACATCTGTAGAGTCTGAATGGTTTAAGCTAAAAACTATTACAGTAAAAGCTATCTATTAAAAACGGACTCTCACGAACATGAACATGTAACATGTTTTGCTCACAAGAGTTGTTAGAAGAGTTTCTTCCACATAGAAGATCATAGGAAATCCCATGATGTAGTGTCTATAATACTTTAATAAGCTCACATAGTTGCTGTCACAAACTCCATAATCCACACAGTTGTCAATGACGAGTTGGATATTAGTTTCCCACTGAGCAAACAATTTCTGTACTTACAGGATTATAAATTCATTTTTTATCAGGTTTTTGCTTTGGCAGATCTTATTTTTTTACATTTGTCAATAATTCTCAACCGTTTATGTAAAATTGTTTTGTATTCTACTTGTAGCCCGGGTTGTCCTGAAAAAAAATGGTAAAATACTTAATTGTGAGGGTAAATATAAGGGCTGGATATGCAGATAAATGAAAAGCCAATTTTTGCTGGGGTCTCAGGACTGGTAGGGTTAAGGGGAGAAGTTTTTTCATCCCTTTTTTAAAATTGTACCTT
The DNA here is from genome assembly GCF_016432855.1 of Salvelinus namaycush. Classification (NCBI taxonomy): domain Eukaryota; kingdom Metazoa; phylum Chordata; class Actinopteri; order Salmoniformes; family Salmonidae; genus Salvelinus; species Salvelinus namaycush. The sequence continues at coordinate 10,767,939 of NC_052345.1, forward strand.
TATTTAACTAGGCAAGTCAGTTAAGAACAAATTCTTATTTTCAATGACAGCCTAGGAACAGTGGGTTAACTGCCTTGTTCAGGGGCAGAACGACAGATGTGTACCTTGTCAGCTCGGGGATTCAAACCTGCAACCTTTCGGTTACTAGTCCAATAGCTCTAACCACTAGGCTACGCTGCCGCCCTTAATTTGCCTTTTTTTAAATTAATGAATAGTCATTACAAGTGCTGCCTGCCTGTGGATGCCTGTATTTGCATTTCCAAAAAGAACCCTATATGTTTCCTGGCTACGTGGTGTGTACTCATGTGTGGGTGTACACATTAAAAATGCTTTCTAATTGGGGCAGGGAAACGAATAAGTTGTAGCTATTGCTGAGTCAACATTTAGTTTTGTGTCGATGTCTGGAATGCATTTGATAATGTTCTCTGAACTTCTGATGAGAGTCATACTTTAATTGATTGCACCAGTTTGGTTAGCATATGATTTTCTACCTTGCTGTCTATTGCAGGCTGCTGTTAATGGGTAAGACTCATATTAAAGTACAGATGTTGGATCTTAAATTGAGCCAGTTTTCTACAGCAGAAATATAATCGTATTATGCAGATAATAATTAATGGACATTTTTGTAGGTGTAACGCTCGTCTTTAGGTGGAAGAGAGGAGGACCAAGGCGCAGCGTGGTGAATGTTCATGATGTCAAATTTTAATGATATCCAACAAAACAGAACACTGACAAAATACAAAATAACAAAACGATGTGAACAGACCTGAACTTGAGAACATAAAACATGAACGCATGAACAGGAAGGAACACACGAACGAACGAAACAAAACAGTACCGTGTGGCGAACAAACACAGACACAGCAACAATCACCCACAAACAAACAGTGAGAACAGCCTACCTTAATATAGTTCTCAATCAGAGGAAACGTAAAACACCTGCCCCTGATTGAGAACTATATCAGGCTAATACAATGAACCCAACATAGAAACACATAACATAGAATGCCCACCCAGCTCACGTCCTGACCAACTAAACAAGGCTAAACAAAGGAAATAAGGTCAGGAACGTGACAGTACCCCCCCTCCCAAGGTGTGGACTCCGGCCGCAAAACCTGAACCTATAGGGGAGGGTCTGGGTGGGCATCTGTCCACGGTGTCGGCTCTGGCTCTGGACGTGGCCCCCACCCCACCATAGTTAATCACCACTTCCGTGGCCTCCTCATAATGGTGACCCTCCAAATTAACCCCACTGGACCGAGGGGCAGCACCGGACTGAGGGGCGGCACCGGACTGAGGGGCGGCACCGGACTGAGGGGCGGCTCCGGACTGAGGGGCGGCTCCGGACTGAGGGGCGGCTCCGGACTGAGTGACGGCTCTGGCAGGTCATGGCTGGCTGACGGCTCTGGCAGGTCATGGCTGGCTGACGGCTCTGGCAGGTCATGGCTGGCTGACGGCTCTGGCAGGTCATGGCTGGCTGACGGCTCTGGCAGGTCATGGCTGGCTGACGGCTCTGGCAGGTCATGGCTGGCTGACGGCTCTGGCAGGTCATGGCTGGCTGACGGCTCTGGCAGGTCCTGGCTGGCTGGCGGCTCTGGCAGATCCTGGCTGGCTGGCGGCTCTGGCAGCTCCTGGCTGGCTGGCGGCTCTGGCAGCTCCTGGCTGGCTGGCGGCTCTGGCAGCTCCTGGCTGGCGGGCGGCTCTGGCGGCTCCTGTCTGGCGGGCGGCTCTGGCGGCTCCTGTCTGGCGGGCGGCTCTGGCGGCTCCTGTCTGGCGGGCGGCTCTGGCGGCTCCTGTCTGGCGGGCGGCTCTGGCGGCTCCTGTCTGGCGGGCGGCTCTGGCGGCTCCTGACTGACGGACGGCTCTAGTGGCTCCTGACTGACGGACGGCTCTAGCGGCTCCTGACTGACGGACGGCTCTGAAGGCTCAGGACAGACGGGCGGCTTTGAAGGCTCAGGACAGACGGGCGGCTCTGGCGGCTCCTGTCTGGCGGGTGGCTCTGGCGGCTCCTGTCTGGCGGGCGGCTCTGGCGGCTCCTGTCTGGCGGGCGGCTCTGGCGGCTCCTGACTGACGGACGGCTCTAGTGGCTCCTGACTGACGGACGGCTCTAGCGGCTCCTGACTGACGGACGGCTCTGAAGGCTCAGGACAGACGGGCGGCTTTGAAGGCTCAGGACAGACGGGCGGCTTTGAAGGCTCAGGACAGATGGGCGGCTCAGACAGCGCTGGGCAGACGGGCAGTGCAGACTGCGCTGGGCAGACGGGCAGTGCAGACGGCGCTGGGCAGACGGCAGACTCTGGCCGGCTGAGGCGCACAGTAGGCCTAGTGCGTGGTGCCGGAACTGGTGGTACCGGGCTAAGGACAGGCACCTTAAGGCTAGTGCAGGGAGCAGCAACAGGGCGCACAGGGCTCTGGAGACGCACAGGAGGCTTGGTGCGTGGTGCCGGAACTGTTGGTACCGGGCTGGAGACACGCACCACAGGGCGAGTGCGTGGAGGAGGAACAGGGCTCTGGAGACACACTGGAAGCCTGGTGCGTGGTGTTGTCACTGGTGGTACTGGGCTGGGGCGGGGAGGTGGCGCCGGATATACCGGACCGTGTAGGCATACTGGCTCCCTTGAGCACCGAGCCTGCCCAACCTTATCTGGTTGAATGCTCCCCGTAGCCCGACCAGTGCGGGGAGGTGGAATAACCCGCACTGGGCTGTGTTGGCGAACCGGGGACACCATGCATAAGGCTGGTTCCATGTACGCCGGCCCAAGGAGACGCACTGGAGACCAGACGCGTTGAGCCGGCTTCATGGCACCTGGCTCGATGCTCAATCTAGCCCGGCCAATACGAGGAGCTGGAATGTACCGCACCGGGCTAAGCACACGTACAGGAGACACCGTGCGCTTTACCGCATAACACGGTGTCTGCCCGTACTTTCGCTCTCCACGGTAAGCTCGAGGAGTTGGCGCAGGTTTCCTACCTGACTTCGCCACACTCCCTTGTAGCCCCCCTAAGACATTTTTGGGCTTGACTCTCGGGCTTCCTACCGCGTCGTCATCCTGCCTCCATTCGCCGGTATCCCTCCTCACACTGCTCCAGAGAATCCCAGGCGGGCTCCGGCGTTCTCCCTGGGTCGATCGCCCACCTGTCGATCTCCTCCCACGTAGTGTAGTCCAGACTCTGCTCCCATGTCCATTCCTCCTTGCGCTGCTCCTGCTGCCGCTGCCTGTTACCACGCTGCTTGGTCCGGTTTTGGTGGGTGATTCTTTAACGCTCGTCTTTAGGTGGAAGAGAGGAGGACCAAGGCGCAGCGTGGTGAATGTTCAGGATGTCGAATTTTAATGATATCCAACAAAACAGAACACTGACAAAATACAAAATAACAAAACGACGTGAACAGACCTGAACTTGAGAACATAAAACATGAACGCACGAACAGGAAGGAACACACGAACGAACGAAACGAAACAGCACCGTGTGGCGAACAAACACAGACACAGCAACAATCACCCACAAACAAACAGTGAGAACAGCCTACCTTAATATGGTTCTCAATCAGAGGAAACGTAAAACACCTGCCCCTGATTGAGAACCATATCAGGCTAATACAATGAACCCTACATAGAAACACATAACATAGAATGCCCACCCAGCTCACGTCCTGACCAACTAAACAAGGCTAAACAAAGGAAATAAGGTCAGGAACGTGACAGTAGGGGTTGATGAATTTTTCAAAATTTCAATCTTAAATGTCATGCATTACAGGAAAGTTCTCCTGCAACAGGGTGATTAAATGAAGATCCTAAATCTGTATTAGCCTTATCAAACTATAGGTCTTAAAACATACGGTACTGTATTGCATCCATTCTGATTGAAATTGTAGACTTGTTTACGTGCTGCTGTGTGGTTTGTTGCTAACCTGAATTTGCTACGTGCCAACTTTGTGGTTTTCACTTTTTAATTACCGTTTTATATTTATTTTTTTTCCCCTCGCTCAACTTTTTTCATTCAACTTTTTCACCCCGGACGCTTTATCTGGACGTGGTTCGTCAGGACCTCTACCAGCCGAAGCTAAGTAGTAACACCAACGATGTTAGGATGAAACAGTCAGAGGTCACCAAGCGCAACATAGCTTCAGCGTATAAATCAGCAAGAAAGATGTGTCGCATCGAGTAATTGTCTGTGGCCCCCTCCCAGTTAGGGAGAGTGATGAGCTCTACAGCAAAGTCTCACAACTCAATCGCTGGTGAAAACTGTTTTCTGCCCCTCCCAAGAAATAGAATTTGTAGATAATTGTCCCTCTTTCTGGGACTCACCCACAAACAGGACCAAGCCTGGCCTGCTGAGGAGAGACGGACTCCATCCTAGCTGGAGAGGTGCTCTCATCTTATCTATGAACTAACTAACTCCCCTAGCTCAACCCTATGAGATAGCCAGCCTGCCAGCTTAGTGGAGTCTGCCACTAGCAAAGTCAGTGTACTCAGCTCAGCTATCCCGATTGAGACCGTGTCTGTGCCTCGATCTAGGTTGGGCAAAACTAAACATGGCAGTGTTCACCTTAGCAATCTCACTGAAATAAAGACCTCCTCAATTCCTGTTATTTTTTAAAGAGATTGTGACATCTCACATCTCAAAATATGGCTACTTAATGTTAGATCCGTCACTTCCAAGAAAGGTATAGTCAATGAACTAATCACTGATCATAATCTTGATGTGATTGGCCTGACTGAAACATGGTTTAAGCCTGATAAATGTACTGTGTTAAATAAGGCGTCACCTCCTGGTTACACTAGTGACCATATCCCCCACGCATCCCGCAAAGGAAGAGGTGTTGCTAACATTTACGATAGCAAATTTCAATTTACAAGAAAGAAAAATGACTGTGTTTTCTTCTTTTGAGCTTCTAGTCATGAAATCTATACAGCCAACTCAATCAGTTTTTATAGGTACTGTGTACAGGTCTCCTGGGCCGTTTACAGCGTTCCTCACTGAGTTCCCTGAATTCCTATCGGACTATCGGACCTATTCCTATCGGAATTCCTATCCTATTGGACAGGCAGGATATAACGCCACCCACTTTGCCAAAGCACAGCCCCTACACTACTAGAGGGATATCTTCAACCACAAACTTTCCATCCTGAGACAAGGCCGAGTATAGCCCACGAAGATCTCCCCCACGGCACGAACCCGAGGGGGGCGCCAACCCGGACAGGAAGATCACATCAGTGACTCAACCCACTCAAGTGATGCACCCCTCCAAGGGACGGCATGAAAGAGCACCAGTAAGCCAGTAACTCAGCCCCTGTAATATGGTTAGAGGCAGAGAATCCCAGTGGAGAGAGGGGTACCGGCCAGGCAGAGACACAAGCAAGGGCGGTTCGTTGCTCCAGTGCCTTTCCGTTCACCTTCACACTCCTGGGCCAGACTACACTCAATCATAGGACCTACTGAAGAGATGAGTCTTCAATAAAGACTTAAATGTTTAGACCGATTGAGCGTCTCACATGGGTAGGCAGACCATTCCATAAAAAATGAGCTCTATAGGAAAAGCCCTGCCTCCAGCTTTTTGCTTAGAAATTCTAGGGACAATTAGGAGGCCTGCGTCTTGTGACCGTAGCGTACATGTAGGTATGTACGGCAGTACCAAATCGTAATGATAGGTAGGAGCAAGCCCATGTAATGCTTTGTAGGTTAGCAGTAAAACCTTGAAATCAGACCTTTCCTTAACAGGAAGCCAGTGTAGGGAGGCTAGCACTGGAGTAATATGATAAAAAAATGTGGTTCTAGTCAGGATTCTAGCATCCGTATTTAGCACTATGTGAAGTTTATTTAGTGCTTTAGCCGGGTAGCCGGAAAGTAGAGCATTGCAGTAGTCTAACCTAGAAGTGACAAAAGCATGGATACATTTTTCTGCATCATTGTACCATGTCCTTGAAACAGTCTTGATATGTTTGTCAAAAGAGAGATCAGGGTCCAGAGTAACGCCGAGGTCCTTCACAGTTTTATTTGAGACGACTGTACAACCATCAAGATTTATTGTCAGATTCAACAGAAGATCTCTTTGTTTCTTGGGACCTAGAACAAGCATCTCTGTTTTGTCAGAGTTTAAAAGTAGAAAGTTTGCAGCCATCCACTTCCTTATGTCTGAAACACAGGCTTCCAAATTTTGGTGCTTTACCATGTTTCATTGAAATGTACAGCTTTGTGTCATCCGCATAGCAGTGAAAGTTAACATTATGTCTTCGAATGACATCCCCAAGAGGTCAAATATATAGTGAAAACAATAGTGGTCCTAAAACGGAACCTTGAGGAACACCAAAATCTACAGTTGATATGTCAGAGGACAAACCATCCACAGAGACAAACTGATATCTTTCCGACAGATAAGATCTAAACCAGGCCAGAACTTGTCCGTGTAGACCAATTTGGGTTTCCAATCTCTCCAAAAGAATGTGGTGATCGATGGTATCAAAAGCAGCACTAAGGTCTAGGAGCACGAGGACAGATGCAGAGCCTCGGTCTGACGCTGTTAAAAGCTCATTTACCACCTTCACAAGTGCAGTCTCAGTGCTATGATGGGGTCTTAAACCAGACTGAAGCGTTTCGTATACATTGTTTGTCTTTAGGAAGGCAGTGAGTTGCTGTGCAACAGCTTTTTCAAAAATGTTTGAGAGGAATGGGAGATTCGATATAGGCCGATAGTTTTTTATATTTTCTGGATCAAGGTTTGGCTTTTTCAAGAGAGGCTTTATTACTGCCACTTTTAGTGAGTTTGGTACACATCCGGTGGATATAGAGCCGTTTATTATGTTCAACATAGGAGGGCCAAGCACAGGAGCACTTTCAGTAGCACTTTCAGTAGTTTAGTTGGCATAGGGTCCAGTATGCAGCTTGAAGGTTTAGAGGCCATGATTATTTTCATCATTGTGTCAAGAGATATAGTACTAAAACACTTGAGTGTCTCCCTTGATCCTAGGTCCTGGCAGAGTTGTGCAGACTCAGGAAAACTCAGCTTTGTAGGAATACGCAGATTTAAAGAGGAGTCCGTAATTCTAATGATCATGAGGGCCACACCTCAAAGAAGTTCATTAATTTATTACTGCTGAAGTGAACGCCATCCTCTTGGGGAATGCTGCTTTTTAGTTAGCTTTGCGACAGTATCAAAAATACATTTTGGATTGTTCTTATTTTCCTCAATTAAGTTGGAAAAATAGGATGATCGAGCAGCAGTGAGGGCAAAAAATACCAGAGAAAATACCCGAGCTCTGAAGCAAGCTTCCAGAAAATTGGAACGAAAATGGCGCTAAACCAAGCTGGAAGTCTTCAGACTAGCTTGGAAAGACAGTACCGTGCAGTTTCGAAGAGCCTTCACTGCTGCTCGATCATCCTTTTTCCGCAATATAATTGAGGAAAATATATAATTTATTTTTGATACTGTCGCAAAGCTAACTAAAAAGCAGCATTCCCCAGGAGAGGATGGCTTTCACTTCAGCAGCGATAAATTCATGAACTTCTTTGACAAAAAGATATGATCATGCTTCAACATAGGGATGGTGCCAGGTTTCCTCCAGACGTCTGGATGCCAGCTTGGTTAATCTTGGTTTCATCAGACCAGAGAATCTTGTTTCTCATGGTCTGAGAGTCCTTTAGGTGTCTTTTGGCAAACTCCAAGTGGGCTGTCATGTGCCTTTTACTGAGGAGGGGCTTCCATCTGGCCACTCTACCATAAAGGCCTGATTGGTGTAGTGCTGCAGAGATTGTTGATCTTCTGGAAGGTTCTCCCATCTCCACAGAGGAACTCTGGTGCTCTGTCAGTGACCATCTGGTTTTTGGTGACCTCCCTGACCAAGGCCCTTCTCCCACGATTGCTCAGTTTGGCCGGGTGGCCAGCTCTAGGAAGTGCTTGGTGGTTCCACATTTTAAAAAAATGTTTATTTCACCTTTATTTAACCAGGTAGGCCAGTTGAGAACAAGTTCTCATTTACAACTGTGACCTGGCCAAGATAAAGAAAAGCAGTGCGACAAAAACAACAACACAGTATTACACATGGTGTAAACAAACATACAGTAAATAACACAATATAAATATCTGTATACAGTGTGTTCAAATGAAGTAAGGAGGTAAGGCAATACATAGGCCATAGTGGTGGAGTAATTAAAATTTAGCAATCAACACTGAAGTGATAGATGTGCAGATGTGGATGTGCAAGTAGAAATACTTGTGTGCAAAAGAGCAGAAAACAAAAACTAATATGGGGATTAGGTAGGTCGTTGGTTGGATGGGCTATTAACAGATGGGCTGTGTACAGCTGCAGCGATCGGTAAGCTGCTCTGACAGCTGATGCTTAAAATTAGGGAGGGAGATATGTCTCCAACTTCAGTGATTTTTGCAATTTGTTCCAGTCATTGGCAGCAGAGAACTGGAGGGATCAATCTTCTTCCATTTAAGAATGATGGCCACTGTGTACTTGGGGACCTTCAATGTTGCAGACATATTTTTGTACCCTTACCTAGATCTGTGCCCCGACACAATCCTGTCTCAGAGCTCTACAGACAATTCCTTCGACCTCATGGCTTGGTTTTTGCTCTGACATGAACTGTCAACTTTGGAACCTTATATAGACAGGTGTGTGCCTTTCCAAATCATGTCCAGTCAATTCAAAATGACCACAGGTGGACTACAATAAAGTTGTATAAACAACACAACGATGATCAATGGAAACAGGATGCACCTGAGCTCAATTTCGAGTCTCATAGCAAAGGGGCTGAATACTTATATAAATAAGGTATTTATGTTTTAATTTTTTATAAATTTGCAAAAAATTCAATCTACACACAATATGGGGTATTATGGTGTAGATTTATGATGAACATTTTACATGTGATACATTTTAGAATAAGGCTGTAACGTAACAAAATGTGGAAAAAGTCAAGGGGTCTGAATACTTTCTGAATGCAAAGTATAGGCCTAATGAGAGAAATGTATTCTCCTTTCTTTGCACAGGAAAAATGTGGCCTTTTAGAAACACCTTTCATGCAATTATACTACACTTTATATGACTGGAGACATAAGCTATATATATTATTTAAGGCACAAATTAGTAGCCTACTATGCTGATGCTGACAAACAGATCAGTAAAAACGACCTTGTCTTGAATTCAAACCATTGAATCTAGGCCTCGAAAAGGGGAGACACAAATTGTACTATATGATCACCATCTAGACAGGAAGAGGAAATTATTGTTTTCAAAACACTTTCCAGTGGTACTGATCTAATGATAAAGACTGAATATGTCCTCTGATGGTGCCAATAAAATAGGCTACTGTTAGCTCAATTCAGAGTTAAGAATTTTGATAACTAGAGACAAACTAGAGAGTATTTTCTTTGTATTTTCACCAAAAACCATTTGCTTTCTAATCTATGTTTTTCCTAAGATTGTATGTTGAAATATTGTGATGGGCCTAGGGCTATTTTATTGCTTTTCACTGAGAGCTGTAACTCAACAATCAGCTATTGGTAAAGTAGACTATTTGTCAGGCATGCTGCTCAAATTGCACGCTTAAAACAATCCACAACTCATTGCTTTGTAGTATTTTGAATTATTTTATTTATTTCTGTAAAGGCACCAGTAATTAAATGGATGTTTTTTAATTTAATTTAATTCAGGGGAAGCTTGTCTTCCTCTAGTTTATTTGACGCACTGTCACGACTTCGACCGAGGCAGGCTCTCCTTCCCGTTCGGGTGGCGTTCGGCGGTCGTCGTCACCGGCCTATTAGCTGCCACTGATCCTTTTCTCCCCCTCCCTATGTGTTTATTGGGTTCACCTGTTTTGTATTAGGGTTAATTAGTTGGGCTTATTAGTCAGCCGGCCCGCACGTTTCTTTGTGCGGGATTGTTTGTTTGTAAGTAGTGGTGTTGGTTTTGTGCTACGTATTTACTGGACTGTGTTCGTTTCCCCCCCCGTGTCTGGGGTTGGTTAAGAAGTACACCCAGTGTGTTAGTAGGGTGGCCTAGTTTGTCCGTGTTCATTAAAGAACATTTGTATTTGCACCTGCTGTTTCCTGCGCTTTGACTTCACACTCCGACACCCAGGCCTTACACGCACCGCCTATGCCGAATTCAACAACACAACATGGCATTAAGGTGAAAGTAACCGATGAATAAAACAGCTGGCTCAAATGCTGACATCAAATTCAAAACAATAGGCGCCTTGCCTAAACGACTGACTGGTTAAGCAAACTGTCTGGCACTATCTCTGAAAGAAAGGCGCACAGGGTGGTAGCTTCACTCAGAGTGATCTACATGGTCATAAAGCCAACCAACCATACGCTAAACAGCGGTGGTATTTTAATAGAGATCGGAATAAAAGTAAATTATTACTTTTTTGTAGTCTACTTTTACGTTGTTGGTCATGATCTGAGATGGACATGCCCATCTGACGCCCCTGCTTGCACTTAGCTCTGTGTACCTGGCTTCTGATCTCATACCCAGCTAAATGCCAAGGCGGAGATAATTTGCGCATTGTGACCGTCACCGGTCCAGCTACACCTGGAGGAATTACAACTGGATACCCGTATGCGTACAGCTGGGTCCGAGATAGGCGACAAAAGCTTTGGAACAGGTCCGGGTGGAGTACTAACCAATTACTTGAGTACTAAGCGACACCCAACATGCAGGTGTTTACGAGGATGAGCCGAGGTTCACTGATGATGGAGTTACCGTAAAAGTTGCTCTGGAAGATTCAACCGGTGAGCGAAGCAGTCCCGAACTCCCGAGTTTAGCGTGTCTGAGGACTGATGGCCCCGGTTTGGAAGGAGAGACCTCGGATGAGCGAAGGAGTCCTGGTCCGTTACTGGACGGAAAGACTGGGCCGATTCAAGTGGAACTCGAGGAGAGGAGAGGGACTTTCAGAGGAGAAGCCTCAGGCAGCAGAGGAGATGATCCCAAACTCACCAGCACTACTTTCGCCTTGACGGTGGGACACAATCATGCAGTGGTTTGCTGTTTGGGACAAAACCGCAGCGTAAGTGATGCTTATTCACCAAATGCATGTGGTTTTATATTATGACTGAAGGGAATTATGACTATTATGACTGAAGCCCTGTAAGTGCTGTCCAAGTTATCCAAGCTGTGTTGTGCACGGAAAACTCGCCTGTTTTAGCGAGTTCTTTGTCCACTGTAACAGGTGCATTGGTTCAGTTGGGCACATAGCCCAAATACTGGGTTTCGCCACATCCTGAATAAAGCATTCGGGACCACGTTGGACTGGCATTGGTATTGCGCACCAAGAGATGCTTGCTTGCTGCAGACCCCGTGACCGTGCCATACCGATAGCAGCATTGCTTCACATAGCGGTCGAAAAACATTCACTATACAGTAGGTGGCAGGTAGGCTAGGCTACTCTGACAGGTGAATTCCAATATTAGTTTTAGTGTAATATGTAATGAAAAAGACTCCAATAAATGCTAATCCTTAACTTGTCTTCTGTTTTGCAATAGATGTGTTTGTTAATAGGCTACATAAATTATACCTTGCTTCAGATCCAATTTAATTGATTGGGCAGAGGTGTAAATATTTTTGACTGGGCTATAAATTCCTCGAACTCTTTACTTGTAATCAAATTTCCATGAGAAGGAAAGCTTATGTTGTCATCTGAATTGCTGACTAGTTCTTACCACTTCTACCTTCACAATTACTTTACAGAAGCGATAGATTAGGCCAAGTTGAATTATTCTTCCTGCTTCCTAAAAGCAGCATCTGCAGTGGTGTATTATTGTAGGGATACAGAGCCTGAGACAATGGTCTCTAATGGAATCAGAGGCAATGAAATCATCTAGTGAAGGATCCAGTCTTAACTTTCTTAGCAAAACATCCACAGCACTTATAACACTGTTGTAAATATGCCTTCTTAGGCCTATATTATCAATAAATGATGGTCAAGTGTGAAATTAAATAGATTGGCAGTCTGTAATAGTGTGCTTACACATTCAAACAGAAGCATAGTTAAGTAATATTTGATTTTGGTCCATAACTGTTGCATGTTGTTCTGCCACCAATATCTGTCAGTCTACATAAGGGTAGTAATTGGTGATGCACTACAACCTGTCTCATCCTCTGTGAGTGAAGACAGCTTGTACTTTAACTGAGGTCACAATGGAACGTGTAGGTCATGTTAATGATAGGACCTGTCCCTGTTCTGGCTAATACTTCAGGTTTCTAATAAATAAATGGTTGTTATGACACAGATGAATCATCTTATAGAAGCAGCCAGATCATTCCATCCCATTTATTTTGAATACTGAAAATATAGTGAAATGATTTCATCCCCCCAAAATGGGATAGAGGCCTTCATTTGAAACAGGATAGTGAAGCCAAATGAATAAAAGTAATTTCCACAACCATGAAGACTCAGAGTAGAGAATACCACTGGGCTCTTTTATCATTCTTACATGTTCATTTGTTGTTGTGGCTGCCTCTTTTTGCTGGATTTCATTTGGATGAAGAAGGAAAACAACTAATCCCACAGTTTTCGTCCTCTTGTCTGGAATTATTATGACATGCTGCATGAACTTGTTTTTTAACCCGTTTGGGGGAAGTGTGTGTGTCTGTCTCTGTGTATGTGTATGCGCTCATGTGCCTGTAAAACAGGGTTGCTGGGTGTACTTGTGCAATATGAAACTGTGCAGATGTGCGTTCTTTGACAGCTAAGCTACATATAACATTTGCGACGAAGATGGCTGGATTCAGTTAACTTCACTAGGGTAGGGGGCAGAATTGGGAATTTTGGATGAAAAGCGTGCCCAAATTAAACTGCCTGCTACTCAGCCATAAAAGCTAGAATATGCATATGATTTGTATATTTGGATAGAAAACACTCTGAAGTTTCTAAAACTGTTTGAATTATGTCTGTGAGTATAACAGAACTCAAATGGCAGGCAAAAACCTGAGAAAAGATCCAACCAGGAAGTGGGAAATCTGAGGTTTGTAGTTTGTCAACTCTTGGCCTATCGAACACACAGTGTCTATGGGGTCAAATTGCACTTCCTAAGGCTTCCACTAGACGTCAACAGTCTTTAGAACCTTGTTTTATGCTTCTACTGTGAAGTGTGGGCGAATGAGAGGGGATTGAGTAAGGTCTCTCCCAGAGTGCCACGAGCTGACCATGCGCGTTCATGTGAGAGTTAGCTTGAGTTCCATTGCATTTCTGAAGACAAAGGAAGTCTCCGGTTGGAACATTATTGAAGATTTATGTTAAAAACATCCTAAAGCTTGATTCTATACTTCGTTTGACATGTTTCTACGGACTGTAATATAACTTTTTGTGAGGGACTTTGTTCATCAAGGAAAAATTGCTCCAGCTCCTTCAAGTTGGATGGGTTCTGCTGGTGTACAGCAATCTTTAAGTCATACCACAGATTCTCAATTGGATTTAAATTGCATGTTGTAATGCAACAAAATAGTAAAAACGCCAAGGGGGATGAATACTTTTGCATTTTATGGGCTTTCCTCTGACACCGCCTATTATATAGGTCCTGGATGGCAGGAAGCTTGGCCCCAGTGATGTACTGGGCCGTTCGCACTACCCTCTGTAGCGTCTTACGGTCAGATGCCGAGCAGTTGCCATACCTGGCGGTGATGCAACCGGTCAGGATGCTCTCGATTGTGCAGCTGTAGAACTTTTTGAGGATGTGGGGGCCCATGCCAAATCTTTTCAGTCTCCTGAGGGGGAAAATGTTTTGTCGTACCCTCTTCACGACTGTCTTGGTATTTTTGGACCATGATAGTTCGTTGGTTATGTGGACACCAATGAACTTGAAACTCTCAACCCACTCCACTAAAGCCCCGTCGATGTTAATGGGGACCTGTTCGGGCAGTCTTTTCTTGAAGTCCACGATCAGCTCATTTGTCTTGCTCACATTGAGGGAGAGGTTGTTGTCCTGGCACCACTCTGCCAGTTCTCTGACCTCCTCCCTATAGGCAGTCTCATCGTTGTCAGTGATCAGGCCTATCACTGTTTGTCATCAACAAACTTAATGATGGTGTTGGAGTCGTGTTTGGCGGTAGGCAAATTGGAGTGGGTCTAGGGTGTCCGGGAGGATGCTGTTGATGTGAGCCATGACCAGCCTTTCAAAGCACTTCGTAGCTACCGACATGAGTGCCACGGGGCGGTAATCATTTAGGCAGGTTACCTTCACTTCCTTGGGCACAGGGACTATGGTGGTCTGCTTGAAACATGTAGGTATTACAGACTCGGTCAGGGAGAGGTTGAAAATGTCAGTGAAGACCCTTGACAGTTGGTCCGCGCATGCTTTGAGTACACGTCCTGGTAATCCGTCTGGCCCAGTGGCTTTGGAAACGTTGACCTGTTTAAAGGTTTTGTTCACATCGGCTACCGAGAGCGTTATCACACAGTCATCCGGAACAGCTGTTGCTCTAGTGCATGCTTCAGTGTTGCTTGCCTCGAAGCGAGCATAAAAGGCATTTAGCTCGTCTGGGAGGCTCGCGTCACTGGGCATCTCGCATCTGTGTTTCCCTCTGTACCCCGTAATAGTTTTCAAGCCTTGCCACATCCGATGAGTGTCAGAGCCGATGTGGTAGGATTCAATCTTAACTTCTCTAGGGTATGTGGGACGGTAGCGTCCCACCTCGTCAACAGCCAGTGAAACTGCAGTACGCCAAATTCAAAACAACAGAAATCCCATAATTTAAATTCCTCAAACATACAAGTATTTTACACCATTTTAAAGCTACACTTGTTGTAAATACAGCTAAAGTGTCCGATTTCAAAAAGGTTTTATGACGAAAGCACACCAAACGATTATGTAAGGTATGAGCCAAGTCACAGAAAAATACTTTTTCCAGCCAAAGAGAGCAGTAACAAAAAGCAGAAATAGAGATAAAATGAATCACTAACCTTTGATGATCTTCATCAGATGACACTCATAGGACTTCATGTTACACAATACATGTATGTTTTGTTCGGTAAAGTTCATATTTATATAAAAAAATCTGAGTTTAGACGGGATGCTACTGTCTCACTTGACAAAAAGCCAGAGAAAATGCAGAGCGCCAAATTAAAATTAATTACTATGAATATTACTATGAAATCAAACTTTCATTAAATCACACATGAAAGATACCAAATTAAAGCTACACTGGTTGTGAATCCAGCCAACATGTCAGAATTCAAATAGAATACAATGCTATTATCTGAGGATAGCACCATTGTAAACAAAGAGAGATACGCATATTTCAACCCTGCAGGCGCGACACAATATGCAGAAATAAAATATAATTCATGTGTTACCTTTGACGAGCTTCTGTTGTTGGCACTCCAATATGTCCCATAAACATCACAAATGGTCCTTTTGTTCGATTAATTCCGTCGATATATATCCAAAATGTCCATTTATTTGGCGCGGTTGATCCAGAAAAACACTGGTTCCAACTTGCTCAAACGTGACGACAAAATATCTCAAATGTTACCTGTAAACTTTGCCCAAAATTTTCAAACTACTTTTGTAATACAACTTTAGGTATTTTTTTACGTTAATAATCAATAAAATTGAAGGCGGGATGATCTGTGTTCAATACCGGAAGAAAACAATGTGTAGCATGCTTTCTGGTCTCCCGCCTCTAACAAACAGGACACGTCGAGTGACTCGACTTCAAGATGGCCGTACTTCCTCATTACACAAATAAATAACCTCAACCAATTTCTCAGGACTGTTGACATCCAGTGGAAGCCGTAGGAACTGCAAGCAGGTCGCTTAGAAATCTGGTTTCCCAATGAAAACCATTGAAACGAGAGTGACCTCAAAAAAAAAAATCAAAATGGTTTGTCCTCGGGATTTTGCCTGCTAAATAAGTTCTGTTATACTCACAGACATGATTAACCTCTACCGCTTCTCTCTCCCGGATCCGTGATCCTCCTCATCAAAAAAGCTGACTAGCATAGCCTAGCCTAACGCGACAGGGATATCATATAATATAATTTTCATGAAATCACAAGTCCAATACAGCAAATGAAAGATAAACATCTTGTGAATCCAGCCATCATTTCCGATTTTTAAAATGTTTTACAGCGAAAAAACACAATATGTATTTCTATTAGCTAACCACAATAGCAAAAGACTCAACCGCATATTTTCACCATTATTCTACCGCATAGGTAGCTATCACAAAACCGACCAAATAGAGATATAATTATATTATAATCACTAACCAAGAAACAACTTCATCAGATGACAGTCTTATAACATGTTATACAATAAATGTATGTTTTGTTTGAAAATTTGCATATTTGAGGTATAAATCATAGTTTTACATTGCAGCTACCATCAAAAATATCACCAAAGCAGCCGGAATAATTACAGAGAGCAACGTGAAATACCTAAATACTCATCATAAAACATTTATGAAAAATACATGGTGTACAGAAAATGAAAGATAAACATCTTGTGAATCCAGCCAATATTTCCGATTTTTTAAGTGTTTTACAGCGAAAACACAATATAGCATTATATTAGCTTACCACAATAGCCAAACACACAAATGCATTTATCAGCAGCAAAAGGTAGCGATCGCAAAACCCAGCAAAATATATAAAATGAATCACTAACCTTGACCAACTTCATCAGATGACAGTCCTATAACATCAGGTTATACAATACACTTATGTTTTGTTCGAAAATGTGCATATTTTGAGCTGCAAACCGTGGTTATACATTGTGAATATGTAGCATCGATTCACCAAATTGTCCGGAGATATTTTGGACACTCACCTAATCTGACCAAAGAACTCATCATAAACTTTACTAAAAAATACATGTTGGACAGCAAATGAAAGATACACTAGTTCTTAATGCAACCGCCGTGTTAGATTTTTAAAAATAACTTTACCATAACAAACAGCTTACGTTATAGTGAGACAGCGCCCGCAAAAAGGGCGGAAAATAGGACTCGAAATAACGAAATAACATCATAAACGAAATAACATCATAAATTGTTCTTACTTTTGCTGAGCTTCCATCAGAATTTTGTACAAGGAGTCCTAGGTCCAGAATAAATCGTTGTTTGGTTTTAGAAAGTCCTTTTCTCCTGTCGAATTAGCAACCTTAGCTAGCCATGTGGCGCGAACATGCCCATCTTCTCCTGACGCAAAGAAAGGAAAATTCCAAAAGTCGCAATAAACGCTGAATAAACTGATACAACTCGGTTGAAAAAAACTACTTTGATGTTTTTATCACATCTATCAAATAAAATCAGAGCCGGAGATATCCACCGTGTATACCGAACGCTTTTCAGAAGCCAATGTTGATGTCCTTCCCGCGCCTAGGTAGAGAAAGGAAATTGTGGTCACGTCATTCCAAGAGCTCTTGTTCGACCTCAGATCAAGCTAGACACCCCATTCCACCTTCCACTGCCTGTTGACATCTAGTGGAAGGCGTATGCAGTGCATGCAAATCCATAAATATAAGGCAATTCAATAGGCAGGCCCTGGAACAGAGCATCGTTTTCAGATTTTTCACTTCCTGGCTGGAAGTTTGCTGCCAAATGAGTTCTGTTTCACTCACAGATATAATTCAAACAGTTTTAGAAACTTGAGAGTGTTTTCTATCCAATAGTAATAATAATATGCATATTGTACGATCTAGAATAGAGTACGAGGCCGTTTAAATTGGGCACGATTTTTTCCCAAAGTGAAAACAGCGCCCCCTATTCACAAGAAGTTAAAACAGTTTTAGAAACTTCAGAGTGTTTTCCATCCAAATCTACTAGCAATATGCATATCTTATCTTCTGGGGATGAGTAGCTGGCAGTTGAATTTGGGTATGCTTTTCATCCAAACGTGAAAATGCTGCCCCCTACCCTAGAGAAGTTAGTCGTGTATTGATGCTTTGCTTGTTTGATGGTTCGTCTGAGGGTATAGCGGGATTTCTTATAAGCGTCCGGATTAGTCTCCCGCTCCTTGAAAGCTAGTTAAATGTAACTACAGTTGGCTTATCAGCATTTGAGAGCCACCACAGGAGGTTGATGCAACCTTAATTGGGGAGGATGGGCTCATGGTAATGGCTGGAGCGGAATTAGTGGAATGGTATCAATTACAACTTGAAGCCATTCCATTTGCTCTGGTCCAGCCATTATTGTGAGTTGTCTTCCCGTCAACTGCCTCCACTGATTTACCACACATTTACCAAGTATGCCTGCATTGATGCTGCATTGATGCCTGCTTTACAACATATTCAGGGTCAATTACAATCACATTACATAGTACCTGCTGCTGAAACAAAATATAATCTAAGACCACAGAAGTCCCTAAAAGCCTTGAGACTTATGTCTCCTCCATGGCTCAGAGCTACCCATTGGATGAAAGGCTTTGAAGGTCAGCCAATAATCAAGCTAATGATCTCATTATGTTTCCTGTACCATTGCCATGGTAGCGGTACTAGAGTAGGCCTTGGTGGAAGGATACGTTAAGACTGTTTGACTTGAGTGTAATAATACGCTTGATCCCGTTCTGCTGTACAAGGGTGTCGACAGAGCACCGAGCCGCATGTCTTTGTGGCGTACGTGTGTGTGAGTGTGTGTGTGTGTTAGAGAGAGAGTGTCTGTGTGTGGGTATTAATTACATTTATATAAAAGAGTGTCAAATGTGATTTAGTGTCATCTTCATTCTATTAAACCCCTTTTCCCACAGGGGTATCTCAGGATAAAGTAGCGGCTGACCGTGACATTGTCTCTGGCTCTCTAACAGCTGATCCCAGTACAGTTTGGATGGTAGTGGTTGGACTGTCGTAGTCTGACTCTCTCTAGTTCTCTAACAGCTGATCTCAGACCAGTTTTGCATGGTAGTGGTTGGACTGCATGGTGCAGTGTAGTAGGTAGATCGAAGTAGGTGGGATACGCAGCATGCTCCCCCTGGGCATAGAGTCTTGACCTTTACCGCCTGCTTTTTTAGGCAAAGTGGGATACTTTGTAACGTCGATCTCTTGGCATTTCCTGAACATTATCACACTAGGCAGAATGAGATGAGTAATTAATGATGTCAGAGAGGATGTTGAGGGAGGAGATCACCTACCTCTCTATCTCTCTTTCTATTCTCACCCTCTCTCTCTCTTTCACTCGTTCATCTCTCTGTCTCTCTCACACACACAAACACTCTTTCCCTCCCCCTTCCTCTTTCTGTCACTCTCTCCCTCTCTTTCTCACTCGGTCAGGTGAATGGTGTCAGGCTCGTGAGGGGTTGCCGTTGGTGCAGACTAATAATGACACATTACACCCCAGGACCCACACTCAATTAACACACTGTCTAATTAAAATAATCTAGCAGTTTATCTATGAAAAAGATTGCGAGTGGCTGTAAATCGGGGCCACGCCACATTAACTTTAGTATTCCCTTCTCCTTCTCTTTTTATTCCCATTTAGATTTTAATGATAATAACCTGTTTAAACATCGGCCATTACCAAACATATTGCGTAAGCATCTTTCATTTAGTGGAGCGAAATAGAGTTAGTCTGGGTAAGCAAGAAGTATGTGACTTTGAACGCCTGTCTCTCCATTGTATTTGCTAAAGGAAGACTCTATTTCTATTTTTATCTCTCTCTCTCTCTCTCTTTCTGATCTTGACTATACTCATGAAAGTAGCCTCTAAAATAAATGATAGTCAAACAACAGTGTTTTCTCCTTCTCCCGAGCCTGCTATTTACTCACAGAAACATATCACTCTGTATTTGTATTATTTCTTTATTTTCTCCACCCACTCTCTAAATTCACACATTTACATTTTATATAACTCATTAAGAGAAGTAAAGACGAGCTTGGTTTGAAACATAATAATACGACAGTGCTCAGTAAAACAGAGAGAGTGTTCATAGATATCAATGTATTATTCATTTGCCATTTCTTCAGATGAGTTTTGCTGAGTGAAAGGGGCATCAAAACATGAGTTGCTCGGTTTACCGCTTTGGAATAGTTTTTTTTTTACAAAATGTGGGATTGTTATGAATGAAAAGGGCCTTGAGTTATCTCTGACCGTGTAACCAGACCAGGAAATACTCTGAGCCCTTGTGATAGCCAAAACTAAGTGCATAAGGTAACACTCTGGGCCCTTGTTAATTAGACCCGACAGTTGAATCAAGTCAGGAAACGTTCAGGGGCCTAGTCATGAAAACACTTTGTTGTCAATGTGAATCGTATGAAGGCCTTGTGTGAACAATGCCCTTAGGTAAGGTGTTAATTGCTTCTAAATCTCTTTGATGTGTAGGCTAGCACCTGTCTGCTCCATTGGACAACAGCCTATTTCTACCTCCAGACAGTCTACATATACGCAGAGGGGTTGTTACTGATTTCCTTTTGTATCTTGCTATTGCCTGTCTAGGAATTCATCCCAAATGGCACCCTATTCCATATGTAGGGCCCATTGAGCTCTGGCCAAAAGTAGGGCACTATATAGGGGATAGGGTGTCATTTGGTACTCATTCTAGCAGGCGTCAATACAAAGACAAGGAAATTGCCAGATATCCTGGTTTGTCTGGGTGTGTGCCTTGAAGTTTCCTCAGTCCCCAGATTGATTATAAATAGCTACTACCACTGTTGCTATTGAGATGTAAGGCCATAATGAACTCACACACAGATAGACAAAGACAGAGACATTCACACACCCAGACACAGACAGACATTATTAGCTGTAGTTCGCTCAAGATTAATATCCCTAGTCTCTACCACCATTGTCTCAGTCTCGGCCTCAGTCTCTAAATAGCTTCCTCCTGCTCTCTCTCTCCTATCTCAGGCCGAGGTTGTTTGTTACCATTCCCGTTCACAGCTCACTTGTATTTAAATATTTATGTGTGCCTAATTGAATTTAGTGATACATGGCTTGACAGATAGGGAAGCATTTGTAAGGCAGGCCGGCTATGAAATATGATGTAATCTAACATTGTCCTTCTGTGTATTTTTAATTCAGATTGGGATTCCCTCGATTTATCTATGAACATAGACAGAGCTCTAACTCCTCTAGCTCCACAATGAGATAGGGTGCAGGCCAGGCAGCAGGCTGTTAGCCAGCCAGCCAGCTTAGTGGAGTCTGCCACTAGCATAGTCAGTGTGGTCAGCTCAGCTATGCCCACTGAGACCGTGTCTGTGCCTCGATCCAGGTTGGGCAAAACTCAACATGGCGTTGTTCGCCTTAGCAATCTCACTGGAATAAAGACCTCCTCCATTCCTGTCATTATTGAAAGAGATTGTGATACCTTACATCTCAAAATATGGCTACTTAATGTTAGATCCCTCACTTCAAAGGCAGTTATAGTCATTGAACTAATCACTGATCATAATCTTGATGTGATTGGCCTGACTGAATCATGGCTTAAGCCTGATGAATTTACTGTGTTAAATGAGGCCTCACCTCCTGGTTACACTAGTGACCATATCCCCCGCATATACCGTAAAGGCGGACGTGTTGCTAACATTCACGATAGCAAATTACAATTGACAAAAAAGAAAAACGACTGCGTTTTTGTCCTTTAGAGCTTCTAATCATGAAATCTTTGCAGCCTACTCAATCACTTTTTATAGCTACTGTTTACAGGCCTCCTGGGCCGTGTACAGCGTTCCTCACTGAGTTCCCTGAATTCCTATCGGACATTGTAGTCATGGCAGATAAAATTCTAATTTTTGGTGACTTTAATATTCACATGGAAAAGTCCACAGACTCACTCCAAAAGGCTTTCGGAGCCATCATCAACTCAGTGGGTTTTTTCCAACATGTCTCTGGACCTACTCACTGCCACAGTCATACTCTGGACGTAGTTTTGTCCCATGGAATAAATATTGTGGATCTTAATGTTTTTCCTCATAATCCTGGACTATCGGACCACCATTTTATTACGTTTGCAATCGCAACAAATAATCTGCTCAGACCCCAACCAAGGATCATCAAAAGCCGTGCTATAAATTCTCTGACAACCCAAATATTCCTTGATGCCCTTCCAGACTACCTCCACCTACCCAAGGACGTCAGAGTACAACAATTGGTTAACCACCTAACTGATTAATTTAATTTTAACCTTGCGTAATATCCTAGATGCAGTAAAACCCTAAAAACAAAAAACATTTGTCATAAGAAACTAGCTCCCTGGTATACATAAAACACCCAAGCCCTGAAGCAAGCTTCCAGAAAATTGGAACGGAAATGGCGCTACACCAAACTGGGAGTCTTCCGATTAGCTTCGAAAGACAGTATCATGTAGAATCGAAGAGCCCTCAGTGCTGCTCGATCATCCTATTTTTCCAACTTATTTGAGGAGGATAAGAACAATCCTACATTTATTTTTGATACTGTCGCAAAGCTAACTAAAAAGCAGAATTCCGCAAGAGAGGACGGTTTTCACATCAGCAGTGATAAATTCATGAACTTCTTTGACGAAAAGATCATGATCATTATAAAGCAAATTACAATTTCTCTTTAAATCTGTGTATTATTCCAAAGCTCAGTGGTCCTGAGTCTGCACATCACTGCCAGGACCTAGGATCAAGGGAGATACTCAAGTTTTTAATTATTATGTCTCTCGACACATTGATGAAAATTGTTATGGCCTCTAAACCTTCAAGCAGCATACTGCACCCTATTCCAACTAAACTACTGAAAGAGCTGCTTCTTGTGCTTAGCCCACCTATGTTGAACATAATACACGGCTCCCTATCCACGGGATGTGTACCAAACTCACTGAAAGTGGCAGTAATAAGCCTCACTTGAAAAAGCCAAACCTTGAGCAAGAAAATTTAAAAATCTATCGGCCTATATCAAATCTCCCAATTCTCTCAATTAAAAAAAAAGCTGTTGCACTGCAACACACTGCCTTCCTGAAGTTTAGTAATGTATACGAAACGCTTCTAGCAAAGTATACAAAACATGGTGGTTTTAGACCCTATCGTAGCACTGAGACTGCTCTCGTGAATGTGGCAATTTACCTTTTAATGGCGCCAGACCATGGCTCTGCATCTGTATTCGTGCTCCTAGACCTTAGTGCTGCTTTAGATACCATCGATCACCACATTCTTTTGTAGAGATTGGAAATCCAAATTGGTCTACACGGACAAGTTCTGGCCTGGTTTAGATCTTATCTGTTGGGAAGATATCAGTTTGTCTCTGTGGATGGTTTGTCCTTGGTGTTCCTCAAGCTTCCGTTTTAGGACCTCTATTGTTTTCACTATATATTTTACCTCTTGGTGATGTCATTCGGAAACATAATGTTAACTTTCACTGCTATGCGGATGACACACAGCTGTACATTTCAATGAAACATGGTGAATCCCAAAAATTGCCCTCCCTGGCAGCCTGTGTTTCAGACATAAGGAAGTGGATGGCGGCAAATGTTTTACTTTTAAACTTGGACAAAACATAAATGCTTGTTCTAGGTCCCAAGAAACAAAGAGATCTTATGATGGATCTGACAATTATTCTTGATGGTAGTACAGTCGCATCAAATAAATCTTTAAAGGACATCGTTACTCTGGACCCTGAACATATCAAGACTGTTTCAAGGACTGCTTTTTTTCCATCTACGTAACATTGCAAAAATCAGAACATTTCTGTCCAAAAATTATGCAAAAAAATGTATCCATGCTTTTTGTCACTTTTAGATTAGACTACTGCAATGCTCTAGTTTCTGGCTACCCGGATAAAGCACTAAATAAACTTCAGTTAGTGCTAAACACGGCTGCTACAATCTTGACTAGAACCAAAAAATGTGATCACATTACTCCAGCGCTAGTCTCTTTACAATTGCTTTCTGTTAAGGCTAGGGATGATTTCAAGGTTTTGCTGCTAACTTACAAAGTGTTACATGGGCTTGCTCCTATCTATCTTTCAGATTTGGTCCTGCCGTACATACCAACACGTACTCTATTCAAAAGTCCCAGGCCTCCTTATTGTCCCTAGAATTTCTAAGCAAACAGCTGGAGGCAGGGCTTTCTCCTACGGAGCTCCATTTTTATGGAATGGTCTGCCTATCCATGTGAGAGACGCAGACTCGGTCGCAACCTTTAAGTCTTTACTGAAGATTCATCTCTTCAGTAGGTCCTATGATTGAGTGTAGTCTGGCCTCGGGGTGTGAAGGTGAACGGAAAGGCACAGGAGCGAAGAACCACCCTTAATGTCTCTGCCTGGCCGGTTCCCTCTCTCCACTGGGATTCTCTGCCTCTAACCCTATTAAAGAAGCTGAGTCACTGGCTTACTGGTGCTCTTCCATGCCGTCCCTAGGAGGGGTGTATCACTTGAGTGGGTTGAGTCTCTGACGTGATCTTCCTGTCTGGGTTGGCACCCCCTCGGGTTCGTGACGTGGGGGAGATCTTTGTGGGCTATACTCGGCCTTGTCTCAGGGTAGTAAGTTGGTGGTTGAAGAAATCCCTCTATTGGTGTGGGGGCTGTGCTTTGGCAAAGTGGGTGGAGTTAAAGCCTGCTTGTTGGGCCCTGTTCAGGGGTATAGGCGGATGTGGCCACAGTGTCTCCCAATCCCTGCTGTCTCAGCCTCCAGTAATTATGCTGCAATAGTTCATGTGTTGGGGGGCTAGGGTCAGTCTGTTATATCTGGAGTATTTCTCCTATCTTATCCGGTGTCCTGTGTGAATTTAAGTATGCTCCCTCTAATTCTCTCTCTCTCGTTCTCTCTCTCTCTTTCGCTTCTTCTTTCTCTTCTCCCAGAGGACCTGAGCCCTAAGACCATGCCTCAGGACTAACTGGGCTGATGACTCCTTAATGTTCCCACTCCCCCTGGTCGTACTGCTGCTTCAGTTTCAACTGTTCTGCCTGCGGCTATAGAACCCGGACCTGTTTACCGGACGTGCTACCTTGTCCCGGACCTGCTGTTTTCGACTCCCTCTCTCTCTACCGCACCTGCTGTCTCTAACTCTGAATGATCGGCTATGAAAAGCCAACTGACATTTCCTTCTGAGGTGCTGACCTGTTGCACCCTCTACAACCACTCTGATTATTATTATTTGACCCTGCTGGTCATCTATGAACGTTTGACCATCTTGGCAATGTACTGTTATAAGCTCCAATTGACACAGCCAGAAGAGGACAGCCCACCCCTCTTAGCCTGGTTCCTCTTTAGGTTTCTTCCTAGGTTCCTGCCTTTCTAGGGAGTTTTTCCTAGCCACTGTGCTTCTACATCTGCATTGCTTGCTGTTTGGGGTTTTAGGATGGGTTTCTGTATAGCACTTTGTGACATCGGCTGATGTAAAATTTAAAAATTATGTCATGCTTTAGAAGCTTCTGATAGGCTAATTGACATAATTTGAGTCAATTGGAG
Organism: Salvelinus namaycush; assembly: GCF_016432855.1. Classification (NCBI taxonomy): domain Eukaryota; kingdom Metazoa; phylum Chordata; class Actinopteri; order Salmoniformes; family Salmonidae; genus Salvelinus; species Salvelinus namaycush. Next base: position 10,793,246 of record NC_052345.1, read on the forward strand.
GTGTACCTGTGGATGTATTTCAAGCCCTACTATCAAACTTCAAAATCAGCCAAGACCTCAGAAAATAAACTGTAGCCCTCCACAAGTCTGGATCATCCTTGGGAGAAATGTCCAAATGCCTGAAGGTACCACGTTCATCTGTACAAACAATAGTACGCAAGTATAAACACCATGGGACCACGCAGCCGTCATACCGTGCAGGAAGGAGACGCGTTCTTTGGTGAGAAAAGTGCAAAACAATCCAAGAACAACAGCAAGGGACATTGTGAAGGTTCTGGAGCAAACAGGTACAAAAGTATCTATATCCACAGTAAAACGAGTCCAATATCGACATAACCTGAAAAGCCGCTCAGCAAGGAAGAAGCAACTGCTCCAAAATCGCCGTAAAAAAGCCAGACTAAGGTTTGCAACTGCACATGGGGACAAAGATCGTACTTTTTGGAGAAATGTCCTCTGATCTGATGATACAAAAATATAAATCTTTGGCCATAATGACCATCGTTATGTTTGGAGGAAAAAGGGGGATGCTTGCAAGCCGAAGAACCCTATCACAACCGTGAAGTCCGGGGGTGGCAGCATCATGTTGTGGGGGTGCTTTGCTGCAGGAGGGACTGGTGCACTTCACAAAATAGATGACATCATGTGGAAGGAAAATTATGTGGATATATTGAAGCAACATCTCAAGACATCAGTCAGGAAGTTAAAGCTTGGTCGCAAATGGGTCTTCCAAATGGACAATGGCCCCAAGCATACTTCCAAAGTTGCAGCAAAATGGCTTAAGGACAACAGAGTCAAGGTATTGGAGTGGCCATCACAAAGCCCTGACCTCAATCCTATTGAAAATTTGTGGGCAGAACTGAAAAATCATGTGCGAGCAAGGAGGCCTACAAACCTAACTCAGTTACACCAGCTCTGTCAGGAGGAATGGGCCAAAATTCACCCAACTTATTGTGGGAAGCTTGTGGAAGGCTACCCGAAATGTTTGACCTAAGTTAAACAATTTAAAGGCTAAGCTATCAAATACTAATTGAGTGTATGGAAACTTCTGACCCACTGGGAATGTGATGAAAGAAATAAAAGCTGAAATAAATCATTCTCTCTACTATTATTCTGACATTTCACATTGTTAGAATCAAGTGGTGATCCTAACTGACCTAGGACATGGAATTTTTACTAGGATTAAATATCAGAAATTCTGCAAGCCCAAACTGAGTTTAAATGTATGTGGCTAAGATGTATGTACATTTCTGACTTCAACTGTACATGCAGAATTCAATTTACACTTAATTTGAACTCTGCCTGACTTTTGACATGCCCCGTGTAGAATAGAGATAAGTCAAGGATGCTATGATTTGAAGAAAAAAACTTTCCTGGTACTGTAACGACTCAGGATTAACCTAGAAGAAGACAGAGGTTAAAGCGGATGATATAAATCACAATTTTTTTCATATTTGCATATTTACCTTCTATCTACCTTTTCTTATTACTCCAGTGCCAATACCTCAACAGGAAAGGCATTCAAATATCTTCGTTCCTTGGTGTAAATAAATATAAAATTTATGTCATCGTCAGGCCAGCTGCAATATTCATGTGATGTATGAGCCGCTATCGCTGCAGCTTTTGGGTGCTTGAAGTTGTCAAAGAAAGGTACAAAGGCCACGGCGACACGCCGTCACCCCCCTCCCCGAGCTCAGAGTGATGGGCACTAAAGTGCTGACGTCAGACAGGGCTGGGTCAAACCATTCACTGACATGTTGAGGGGGGTTGGGATTACCACATTGTAGCAAACCTCTGGAGGTGATCTCATACCAGAGGCTGGTATCTGTTTACTGTTTAAAAGATTAAAAGACATGATGCTACTGTATATACTGGGTGTTAGGGCTGTGAGAGTGATGTTTTTTTGTCAGCTAAATGACCGCGGTCTCCATTATAAAATAAAATATTTATACAATGGGGTTCAAAATTATTGACAGTGTCGTTAAGTGACTTTCATTAATCTGATGACTATTATTTATTCAATCCAATAACTATGTTTAATTGTTACCTGATTAAAATAATCAGGTAACAATTAACTCATTAGGAATTTGAGGCACCAAGGAAGAAGTTATAGAGTTACCATCTCCCGAACTGATCTCTAAAGATATAAAAAATATATATCGATCACAGTCACTTATTATTCATTACCTCATATCAGTCTCATAATCTGAACGGTCGCAACCTTCTTGGATCTGCAAAAACCCCAGCTTTACTGATCATTCCATACCACACAAATTGGTATCATTATTTATTTACTAGCTAACTAAATAATAACACAGAATACACATGCACACTTACATGAGACAAAGGTCCCTAGTGGACTGACAAGATATGACGGCTTATTACAACATAAAGTTAGATGGAGGGGGGAAGAGAGATTAGAGAGAAAGGGATACATTCTAGGACTGTCCTCATTAACCTATTTAATCCCATCGGTCACAATAGTGACCTAAAACACTTTTCAGTTATAAGGCTCTAAAAATGTTACTGAATGATGTATCAATGCATTTCCTGCAAATATTGAAATAATAAAGGATCTCAATGAAAGATGTGCAGTGTCACATGTTTAGTGTAAATTGTCACATGACCAGAGCTGTTTGCTTCCTGGTTGCACCATGAGAAGAGGATGGCTGCATCAAAGCTCCCAAACAAAAGGTTTGTAAAGTATGTTAACATAAGGTTAGGACAAAGATTTTTGGAACACATCATCTTTAAGGTGTCTAGTATTGATATATGCATTTGCAATTACTCAATTTTGTTCAGTGTGGTCATAGAATGTGTAAACATGTTGACGGCAACAATAGTGACCGGCGGGATAACACAGTGCATCTAGGTATACACATAGTTATACACATACATAGTTCTTGTTTTGCGTAACTTTCTACTCTGTTCTTTCTTTTAGTTTCACTTTGAGTCAAGTTCTGGATATGTTGGATCTAGATGACTGCCCAGACAAGACATGCAACATTGCAGTTATCCCTCAAAATGAGAAAGATGCTGTCCTGAGTGATTGTGATAGCGATGGGTCAGATATGGACTATGGACAGGCCATTTGCCAGCAAGGCTGTTGAATGCATATGCTGAACCTATGCAAACAGATCATGACAGAAACAACGTTATCAGTGATGATGACCTACCCCTCACCCCCCCCCATCCACAACCTCCCCCACCCCCCTCCATTGTTGATAATGAAGAGCCAAAGGCCTCTACCCACCAGAGGGTCCAGTCAGAAGAGTCATTGTGACTTATCTTTTTCCACTGTCTCAAAATGTTGGTGCTATGATGCTTCTCTTAGCAGAGCTTCTAGAGAGTATTGCTCTATGCTTCGGTCGTCATTGAACCATTTGTTACCCTTGTGCCTTGACACTTTGTGTGGGTTGGGTGCAGGAACGTAGCGATCAGGTTGATTGTAGCGGTAGTCGTTTTGCTGGCGACTTACTTCACAGCAGTTTTGGCCATAGTGGTTATTGGTATCGTGGTTTCGTTGTAGATACCTTTGGTGTGCGTCATCACTCAATGCTCCTATCTCTGTTAACCTCTAACACCTCCCAAACCCGGATCCGGGATCCCCCCCATCACAAAAGCTGACTAGCATAGCCTAGCCTAAAGCCACAGGGATATCATATAATAAAATGTTCATGAAATCACAAGTCCAAGACACCAAATGAAAGATACACCTCTTGTGAATAAAGCCATAATTTCTGATTTTTAAAATGTTTTACAGGGAAGACAAAATATGTAAATCTATTAGCTAACCACGTTAGCAAAAGACACCACTATTCTTACTCCACCATTTTCTTACTGCATCAGTAGCTATCACAAATTCGACCAAATAAAGATATAAATAGCCACTAACCAAGAAACAACCTCATCAGATGACAGTCTGATAACATATTTATTGTATAGCATAGGTTTTGTTAGAAAAATGTGCATATTTCAGGTATAAATCATAGTTTACCATTGCAGCCCCCATCACAACTCTCACCAAAGCGACTAGAATAACTACAGAGACCATCGTGTATTAGCTAATTACTCATCATAAAACATTTCTTAAAAATACACAGCATGCAGCAGATGAAAGACACAGATCTTGTGAATCAAGACAATATTTCAGATTTTCTAAGTGTTTTACAGCGAAAACACAATATAGCGTTATATTAGCTTAGCACAATAGCCAACATCAAAATAGCTCACATTAGCATTGATTCAAGGCAAAAAGAGCGATAACGTTACCACCACCAAAATATATTAATTTTTTCACTAACCTTCTCAGAATTCTTCAGATGACAGTCCTGTAACATCATATTACAACATACATATAGAGTTTGTTCGAAATGGGCATATTTAACGACACTAATCGTGCTTATACAATGAGAAAAGTTGCCAAGCTCCCCAGAAAATGTCGGGCGCCATATTGGAGAGTCACCTAGTCTAATCGATAAATAATCATAAACTTGACTAAAAAATACAGGGTGGACAGCAATTGAAAGACAAATTAGTTCTTAATGCAATCGCTGAATTACATTTTTAAAATTAACGTTGCTGCGCAATACAGGGTGCAAGACACGGTGCGATGACGCTATGCTACACGGCCAATAATGGCGTCATATGCCTTTTACTTTTTCAACAGAACAACGATTTATCAGCATAAATAGTTCTTACTATTAGCTGAACTCCCATCAGAATCTTGGTAAAGGTGTCCGTTGGCCAAAAGAATCGTTGCTGGGTTGGAGAATGTTTCCTTTGACGTTGCAATTAGCATTACACCATGGCATTCGAGAGAGAGATTCCCAAATAAATACAACGTCACAAAATGAAATGCCCGAAAATCGCAAAATACTGACATAAACTGGTATAAATCGGTTCAGAATAACAAGATTATGATGTCTTTAAAGCCTATAGCGAATAAAAATAGAGCCGGATATATCTAGTTTCTAAAACCAGAACTTCTAAAAAGACATGCCAAGTCCCTTTCTGCGTCAGGGCGAAGTTCCAAAAGGTTGGTCACCTCAGTTCCAACCAATTTATAGACTTTCTGAATTGCGTAGAGACTCCATTTGAAGGCCCTCTATTCGCTGACACCCAGGGGAAGGCGTATGCAGTGCATCTCAACCAATAGAAGACAGGCAAAGTTAAAGACAGATCTCAGAGCAGATGATAAAATTTGCCATTCTCACACAGACATAGGAAAAGTGCTCTAAGTCCAGTTCTCTTTCACTTACAGACATAATTCCAACGGTTTTAGAAACTAGAGTGTTTTCTATCCAATACTAATAATAATATGCATATTGTACGAGCAAGAATTGAGTACGAGGCAGTTTAATTTGGAGATGCATTTGTGCTATGTCGAAATGGCACCCCCCTAGTGGCAAGAAGTTAACACATCCTCTATCTGGAGTGAGTGCTCCTGTTAAATTTTAAAAACCGAGATGTCAGGGCTCTTCGCGCGGCTCACTTTTTGATGCCTCAAATGCTGTGCTCTCAAGCTTTCTGAGTTCTGAGATTGGCAAACCAACGTGGTCTTTAGGGTCCAAGTAATTAATGAAGCGGGGATACATGTTCAACAGAAACATTTGTTTGAATTGGAACAGCTCTTCCATTCCTGTTTCAGTGAGTATGCCAAAGTAAGCTGAACGAAGCCTATGATAACATGCTTGTGGGTGTTCATGCCGAGCTAATTTGACAGTGTTAGTCAGGGAGCTGTCATTTTTGTGAGTCGCCGGACCACTGAATTCTATTTTCAAAGCCGTGGCCAGTTTCGAGCAGTCGTTGTGCATGTGTTGCTGTTGTAGATGGATGAACCTTGTCACGTGTATATTCGACATTCGCTTCAATAAGTAAATCCTGTCAGTAGTTTGGGTAGCCATCCAAGGCGTCCTCTATGTCTGCTAAGAACGTCTCAGTGTCGTTTGGCTATCCTGGAACGGGGTCAAAGGTGCAGAAGTTGTTGACGATTTTGTCAAGGCGTTCCGTGCCAAGTGCACGGAGAGGGTTGACTTCATCCTGTGGGGAAATTGTGTCCGAAAGGCCAAGAGGAGAAGCCAAGCTTTGGCTTTGTTGGTGAGGAAGCACTAAATGACTCTGTGCCGAATGGCCAAGAGGAGAAGAGTGAGGTGCACCTGAAATAGGCAAAGTCTGAAACCTTTTGTCGTCTTCACTCCTTTGTGTCCCGAGCTCTAGTTGCGAGCTTGGTTGCTTGGTTGGGTAGTCACGCTTTAGTGCGTGACTGTTGTCGTGTCTTTGGCTATGCCGGATTAAGTGATACGACATGCTATTCTATAAAATCATTTCTCCGTAATTAATATTACCTGATTGAGCTAATCATGTAAATGTAATTAACTAGAAAGTCGGGGCACCACAAAATAATATTTATAAAGCTGTTATCTTCCGAATAAACTCTTAAAGACCTAATAATATATTACATCAATAGCAGTCAATATTAATCGTCACCTTATTTCAGTCTCATCTTGAAAGTTGTAAATTCTTGGTTATCTTCACGAACCCTGGCTAACAAGTTGAATCAGCAATACAAAATTGGGTTGAATTATTTATTTACTAAATACCTAACTAATCACACAGAATTACACATACACATAATTATTCATAACTTGATTACAAATTACATCATAAAGGAAAACGTCCCTAGCGGGCAGGACAGATATGACAGCTTGTTACACTAAAGAAAACGGGCTGGGTTTGAGTGAAAGAGCGGGAAGACTGAGGAACAAAGGGCGAAGCTGTGCTATCGTAAATACAATATCTTATGCATTCTAAATTACCGCCCATTTGGAAAAGGAAAATGCAATAAACATTTACTCTGAGCTGCGCTTCAGTAGGTTGGTGGTAGATGGATGGCCGTGTTGCCAAACCGAGTCCTTTGTCCTTTGAAGAATGTCTCTGGTGGTCAATTGGATAGTTGTAGTAACGTCGTTGTGTGGTAGACGGGATACTCTGTCTGTCCTAATTTACGTTTGCAGCTGCTGTTGCTAACTCAACGGCTTGGCGGTATCACTTCTGTAGTGAATAAGAGTTCAAAGTTCATACCATTCGCAACCAAAGCTCAAGCTGATGTTGGCTTCGTTCTGTAGTTATTATCTGAACCATTCGGACATCGGACCGTCGTCCTCACATCCTCGGAACAGGAGGTAAAATTTTCGTCAATGTCTTATATAGTGGAGGGAGAAAAGGGGTGTGTTTCATAATTTACAACCTAGGTCTCTTCACGTGGGCGGGCCACTGAGTCGGGCCTAATTCACTCATGAAAACCCAATTCTCACATTTTAGAAGCTAAAATCACATTTCATCCCATCACGAATAATTTCATATTCAAACATTTGAATTGAACAACAATTCCATGTGAATCTGATAACTCTGATGTGTAGACTTTCCACAGTAGAGTTTGTCATTCTATCATTGATGAGAATGTGCCAGATGACAACCGAACTGACATAACATACCTTAAGTACCACCGCATATGTTCAATTGGTTCAATTACCAGAATATAGCTCATTTCCCCCCCAACTTCTGATGTTCCCAGAATCTCTATTTTAACCAAGGGGTTTTCTAATGTCACGTCAGTAGAGTAGGGGGAGGAAAAAGGGGGGAAGAGGTATTTATGACTGTCATAAACCTACCCCCAGGCCAACGTCATGACACTCTTCTGGAATTCCTCCAGATGGTACCTAAGGGTGGTATTCTGCTGCATAGCAGAGTCCACTTGGGTGCTTAGAGCACTTATTTTAGACACGTGAGTGTCGCACTGGCTACGTTCAGCCTTATACTTATATGTCATGGTTTGCAGGTAGAGGTCTTGAGTGCGGAGCGAGAGATTCAATGATGAGATTTCCTCGGCTTGCTCGGAGATCCATTTTTCCATCTTTCTCACCTGGGTTCTCTCATCAATTATTTGATCAGCGACTTCAATGAGTTCCGCTTTTTTTTTCACAAAATAATTACTGCCGATTCTTCAGCACAAGGGGTCACTTAACCCTGAAAGCTGAATTCACAAGGGATTCCCGCAAGGCGGGACTTCCGTCGCCCAAGGCACAGGGTAAACTCAGTTTTTCACAATTCCTGACATTTAATCCGAGTAAAAATTGCCTGTGCTAGGTCAGTTAGGATCACCACTTTATTTGAACAATGTGAAATAATGGTAGAGAGAATGATTTATTTCATATTTTATTTCTTTCATCACATTCCCAGTGGGTCAGAAGTTTACATACACTCAATTAGTATTTGGTAGCAATGCCTTTCAATTGTTTAACTTGGGTGAAACATTTCGGGTAGCCTTCCACAAGCTTCCCACAATAAGTTGAGTGAATTTCGGCCCATTCCTCCAGAGCTGGTGTAACTGAGTCGCGTTTGTAGGTCTCCTTACTCGCACATGTTTTTTCAGTTCTGCCCACACATTTTCTATAGGATTGAGGTCACTCCAATACCTTGACTTTGTTGTCCTTGAGCCATTTTGCCACAACTTTGGAAGTATGCTTTGGGTCATTGTCCATTTGGAAGACCCATTTGCAACCAAGCTTAAACTTCCTGACTGATGTCTTGAGATGTTGTTTCAATATATCCACATAAATTTCCTCCCTCATGATGCCATCTATTTTGTGAAGTGCACCAGTCCCTCCTGCAGCAAATCACCCCCACAAAATAATGCTGCCACCCCCGTGCTTCACGGTTGGGATGGTGTTCTTCGGCTTGCAAGCATCCCCCTTTTTCCTCCAAACATAACAATGGTCATTTTGGCCAAACAGATCTATTTTTGTTTCATCAGACCAGAGGACATTTCTCCAAAAAGTACGAAATTTGTCCCCATGTGCAGTTGTAAACCGTTGTCTGACTTTTTTATGGCGGTTTTGGAGCAGTGGTTTCTTCTTTGCTGAGCGGCCTTTCAGGTTATGTCGAAATAGGACTCGTTTTACTGTGGATATAGATACTTTTGTACCTGTTTCCTCCAGCATCTTCACAAGGTCCTTTGATGTTGTTCTGGGATTGATTTGCACTTTTCACACCAAATTACGCTCATCTCTCATAGCCAGAACGCGTCTCCTTTCTGAGCGGTATGGCGGCTGCGTGATCCCATGGTGTTTATACTTGCGTACTTGTCACGTTCCTGACCTGTTTTCTGTTAGTTTTGTATGTGTTAGTTGGTCAGGACGTGAGTTTGGGTGGGCAGTCTATGTTTTCTGTTTCTATGTTGGTTTAAAGGGTGACCTGATATGGCTCTCAATTAGAGGCAGGTGGTTTTCATTTCCTCTGATTGAGAGCCATATTAAGGTAGGTGTTTTCACACTGTTTGTTTGTGGGTGGTTGTCTTCCGTGTCAGTGTATGTTGCGCCACACGGGACTGTTTCGGTATGTTTGTTCGTTCGGTTTTTGTGTAGTCTATTTTCCTGTTCGTGCGTTCTTCACGTTATATGTAAGTTCGTGTCCAGGTCTGTTGACTGCGTCTGTTGTTTTGTAAGTATTCAAGTGAAGTTCGTTTTTTCGTCTACACTTTAATAAATTATTATGTCGAATTCAAACGCTGCATTTTGGTTCAATCCCTGCTCCTCCTCTTCAGATGAACAGATGTTACAGAACCACCCACCAATCCAGAACCAAGCAGCGTGAGTTCGAGCAGTGGACATGGGAGGACGTGTTAAATGGAAAAGGTTGCTACACATGGGAGGAGATCCGAGCTGGAAGAGATCGCCTTCCATGGGAACAGCTGGAGGCGATTAGGAGAGCGGAGGCAACGGGAGAGAGAGACCGGATTTATGAAGGTACGCGGCTAGCACGGAAGCCCGTGAAGAAACCCCAAAAATTTATTGGGGGGGTGGCTAAGAGGTAGTGGGCCAAGGGCAGGTAGGAGACCTGCGCCCACTTCCCAGGCTAACCGTGGAGAGCGGGAGTACGGGCAGACGCCGTGTTACGCAGTAGAGCGCACGGTGTCTCCTGTACGTGTGCATAGCCCGGTGCGGGTTATTCCACCTCCCCGCACTGGTAGGGCTAGATTGAGCATTGAGCCAAGTGCCATGAAGCCGGCTCTACATATCTGGCCACCAGTACGTCTCCTTGGGCCGGCTTACATGGCACCAGCCTTACGCATGGTGTCCCCGGTTCGCCTACATAGCCCGGTGCGGGTTATTCCACCTCCCCGCACTGGTCGGGCGACGGGGAGCATTCAACCAGGTAAGGTTGGGCAGGCTCAATGCTCAAGGGAGCCAGTACGCCTGCACGGTCCGGTATTTCCGGCGCCACCTCCCCGCCCCAGCCCAGTACCACCAGTGCCTACACTACGCACCAGGCTTCCAGTGCGTCTCCAGAGCCCTGTTCCTCCTCCACGCACTCTCCCTATGGTGCGTGTCTCCAGCCCAGTGCCTCCAGTTCCGGCACCACGCACTAAGCCACCTGTGCGTCTCCAGAGCCCTGTACACACTGTTCCTTCTCCCCGTACTCGTCCTGATGTGCGTGCCCTCAGCCCAGTGCCACCAGTGCCGGTACCACGCACCAGGCCTATAGTGCGCTTCGAGAGGTCAGTGTGCCCTGTCCCTGCTCCCCGCACTAGGCTTGAAGTGCGTGTCTCCAGTCCGGTGCCTCCAGTTCCGGCACCACGCACCAGGCCTACAGTGCGTCTCAGCCGGCCAGAGTCTGCCGTCTGCCCAACGGCGCCTGAACTGTCCGTCTGCCAAGCGCCGCATGAACTGCCCGTCTGTATTGAGCCTTCAAAGCCGCCCGTCTGCAATGAGCCTGCAAAGCCGCCCGTCTGCCATGAGCCTACAGAGCCTTCCGCCAGACAGGAGCCGCTAGAGCCTTCCGCCAGACAGGAGCCGCTAGAGCCTTCCGCCAGACAGGAGCAGCCAAAGCCTTCCGCCAGACAGGATCAGCCAGAGCCATCCGTCTCCGCAGCGCCATCTGAGCCATCCGTCTCCGCAGCGCCATCTGAGCCATCCGTCTCCCCAGCGCCGTCTGAGCCATCCATCTCCCCAGCGCCGTCTGAGCCATCCGTCTCCCCAGCGCCGTCTGAGCCATCCGTCTCCCCAGCGCCGTCTGAGCCATCCGTCTCCCCAGCGCCGTCTGAGCCATCCGTCTGTCCCGAGCCATTAGAGCCGCCCGTCTGTCCCGAGCCGTCAGAGCCGTTAGTCAGTCAGGAGCCGCTAGAGCCATTCGTCAGTCAGGATCTGCCAGAGCCGCCAACCAGACAGGATCTGCCAGAGCCGCCAACCAGACAGGATCTGCCAGAGCCGCCAACCAGACAGGATCTGCCAGAGCCGCCAACCAGACAGGATCTGCCAGAGCCGCCAACCAGACAGGATCTGCCAGAGCCGCCAACCAGACAGGATCTGCCAGAGCCGCCAACCAGACAGGATCTGCCAGAGCCGCCAACCAGACAGGATCTGCCAGAGCCGCCAACCAGACAGGATCTGCCAGAGCCGCCAGCGAGCCATGAGCGTCCAGAGCCGTCAGCCAGCCATGAGCGTCCAGAGCCGTCAGCCAGCCATGAGCGTCCAGAGCCGTCAGCTAGCCATGAGCGTCCAGAGCCGTCAGCTAGCCATGAGCGTCCAGAGCCGTCAGCTAGCCATGAGCGTCCAGAGCCGTCAGCCAGTCATGAGCTGCCCCTCAGCCCAGAGCTGCCATTGATCCAGAATTGTCCCTCAGTCCAGAGCTGTCTCTCTGTCCAGAGCTGCCCTTCAGTCCGGAGTTGCCCCTCTATCCTGAGCTACCTCTCTATCCTGACCTACCTCTCGGTCTTGAGCTATCTCTCTATCCCGGTGCTGCCCCTTGTCCTGGTGCTGCCCCTTATCTTAAGGTTAACATTTAAATTAAGTCGGTGTAAGATGAGGGTGGTCATTCTAAGGGGGAGACGTAAGCTGGGATTGACTATGGTGGGGTGGGGATCTCGCCCAGAGCCTGAGCCACCACCGTGGTCAGATGCCCACCCAGACCCTCCCCTAGACTTTGTGCTGGTGCGCCCGGAGTTCGCACCTTGAGGGGGGGGTTATGTCACGTTCCTGACCTGTTTTCTGTTAGTTTTGTATGTGTTAGTTGGTCAGGACGTGAGTTTGGGTGGGCAGTCTATGTTTTCTGTTTCTATGTTGGTTTAAAGGGTGACCTGATATGGCTCTCAATTAGAGGCAGGTGGTTTTCATTTCCTCTGATTGAGAGCCATATTAAGGTAGGTGTTTTCACACTGTTTGTTTGTGGGTGGTTGTCTTCCGTGTCAGTGTATGTTGCGCCACACGGGACTGTTTCGGTATGTTTGTTCGTTCGGTTTTTGTGTAGTCTATTTTCCTGTTCGTGCGTTCTTCACGTTATATGTAAGTTCGTGTCCAGGTCTGTTGACTGCGTCTGTTGTTTTGTAAGTATTCAAGTGAAGTTCGTTTTTTCGTCTACACTTTAATAAATTATTATGTCGAATTCAAACGCTGCATTTTGGTTCAATCCCTGCTCCTCCTCTTCGGATGAAGAGGAGGAGGAACGCCGTTACAGTACTATTGTTTGTACAGATGAATGTGGTAACATCAGACATCAGGAAATTACTCCCGAGGATGAACCAGACTTGTGGAGCTCTACAATCTTTTTATCTGAGGTCTTGGTTGATTTCATTTGATTTCCCCATGATGTCAAGCAAAGGGGCACTGAGTTTGAAGGTAGGCCTTGAAATCCATCCACAGGTACACCTCCAATTGACTCAAATTATGTCAATTACCCTATCAGAAGCTTCTAAAGCCATGACATCATTTTAGTGTATGTAATTTAGTGTATGTAAACGTCTGACCGACTGGAATTGTGATACAGTGAATTAGAAGTGAAATAATCTGTCTGTAAACAATTGTTGGAAAAATTACTTGTGTCACGCACAAAGTAGATGTCCTAAGCGACTTGCCAAAACTCTAGTTTGTTAACAAGAAATTTGTGGAGTGGTTGAAAAACGTGTTTTAATGACTCCAACCTAGGTGTATGTAAACTTCCGACTTCAACTGTACATGAATTGGCTGTACTCTCCAAGTTCCCAGATGGATCCAAATTTCCCCAAGGACGAGAAACTCAGGCAATAAACTTGTCTGTGGATTATTGAATTCCATCTTTCCCTCCCTTTCCTTCCCTGCTTCACGTTTGCCTGTCAAGCTTGCCCTATCATTTTGCTCACTTTACCTCACAATCAACGATATCTGATATTATCAACAGCCTCGAAGCAATCGGAATACAGGTAAATAAACTTAGGAATTTGGACCATACTGTGAAATATGCAATATGTGGGAACATAGGGCCAGAAAGAAAGAGAGAGAGGGAGAGAGAGAAGAGAGGTTGAGAGACCTGTTGGACAAAATTGAGACTTAGGTTCTTGTTTCGGTTCATGTCTAACAACATCCATACATGCGAAAATAACATCACAAAGTCTGTGTTGGGAGCCTCCCCCAGTTCACAAGTAATGAATCTGTCATTTATCTTCAGGCCTCTTGCAGCTATGTCATCATAAATATGCTATGGGGATGTGAGATGAATGGTGATACATTATAATACCGCATTAGGGAGCCAAGATGGAGGAGGCTTTGCAGTCTTCTCCCACTATATGATACAAGCCAATGCATTGGCCATGGGCCCTAAAGCTTATGTTCCAATTAAGTTTCTCGTTTGGAATACACATTTTCATGTCTAAAATGGAATAAACTGCTTTATGTATGTTCACCCTTCCCAGCGGAAAAGACTGGTTGAGACTACGTCATTACAACCGTCACTATGACGTTCGTTCAACCAGATTTCCCCAGTTTGCCCGCTGGATTCCTTCTAAGAGTTTGGATCATTTTTCTCTATTTTATCAGTTTCATAAACATAGATCTCTGGACTGTTTGAGAAAGAGAGAGAGAGAGAGGGGGGGGGGACAGATAAGGGGAGAGAGAGAAAGTCAGGTAACATTGGAAATGCTCCTCAATGGCTGCGTTTACACAGGCAGCCCATTTCTGATATTTTTTCCCACTAATTGGTCATTTGACCAATCACATCAGATCTTTTCACATCAGATATTTTTCAGAGCTGATCTGATAGGTCAAAATACCAATTTGTGAAAAAATTATCAGAATTGGGCTTCCCGTCTAAATACAGCCAATGGGGGGATCAAATCAAATATTATTCGTCACATGCTTCGTAAACAACAGGTGTAGGCTAACAGTGAAGAGATATGAGGTAATTGAGGTACAGTAGATATGTACATATTGCATTCCAAGATGGCATAGCAGTTCAGACGTCTTTTTTGTCGTGTCCTGTATACATATATATTTACACCTTTCTTCGCATATCTTTATATATTTTATTATCCAAGAACTCAACTACAAAAGCTTTCCTGCAACCCGCCTCACCAATTACAAAAAAAAGTATTATTTACCTCAAATCTGAAAATCCACAGTGGAAGCTAGCCAGAGGCTAACCAGAAGCCGGCCGAAACTAGCCAGAAGCTAGCCGGAAGCTACCCAGAAGCTAACTAGAAGCTAGCCAGTAGCTGATCTGAAGCTGCCCAGAAGTTAGCCGGTTTGCTGGCTAGCGTTGGTGTTTCAGCTGCCCACGTTTTGTGGTCTTCAGCTATTCCTTTAGCTCGATAATCTATCGGCACTTTTGTGCAACGCGACTCGGACCGGAGCATACCGGGCCTATTTTTCTCAGTGTCCCCGGATTTCAGCCGCAGGCTCTGGACGTTTGCACCTTGATTTCGCAGCTAGCTAGCTGCAAACCGTGTGACTATTGGCTTACGTCGATCCCGGAGCAAACTTAAATTATTCCGGAGCTAGCCAGCTGAGGAGTTCCATCAGCCATTCCTGGGCTACAGTCACCTATCCGGACCCTTTTTTTAAATTTTTAAATTTATTTATTTTTATTTTTTATTATTTATTTTTATTTATTTTTTGCTGCAGATGCGGAGCCCCATCGGGCCTTCATGACTGACTGCCGACATTATCTGCCCGAGGGAGTTATCCAACTGGCACCTCCGTCGCAACGTTACCTGAACGCTCATCTGGGGCCCGCTAATCGTTAGCTGTCTTATCGGCTGCTATCTGAATAAGTATATCGGACAATTTTTCTTGGGTCACTATATCTATTTTGCCAATTGGATTGATCCCCTCTACCACACGGAACCCCACTAATCTACCGACGGAAATGCACGAGGTGTCTAAAAAATAGACTTCCATCCTATGCTATCTTGCTACCGATAGCCATCTACCCGGCCAGCTGTCTGGATCGCCGTGACCCCAACCAACCTCTACTCACTGGACCCTTATGATCACTCGATTAAGCATGCCTCTCCTTAATGTAAATATGCCTTGTCCATTGCTGTTCTGGTTAGTGTTTATTGGCTTATTTCACTGTAGAGCCTCTAGCCATGTTCACTATACCATATCCAACCTTTCAGTTCCACCACCCACATATGCGATGACATCACCTGGTTTCAATGATGTTTCTAGAGACAATATCTCTCTCATCATCACTCAATACCTAGGTTTACCTCCACTGTATTCACATCCTGCCATACCTTTGTCTGTACATTATTCCTTGAAGCTATTTTATTGCCCCCAGAAACTTCCTTTTACTCTCTGTTCTAGACGTTCTAGACGACCAATTCTCATAGCTTTTAGCCGTACCCTTATCCTACTCCTCCTCTGTTCCTCTGGTGATGTAGAGGTGAACCCAGGCCCTGCAGTACCTAGCTCCACTCCTATTCCCCAGGCGCTCTCTTTTGATGACTTCTGTAACCGTAATAGCCTTGGTTTCATGCATGTTAACATTAGAAGCCTCCTCCCTAAGTTTGTTTTGTTCACTGCTTTAGCACACTCTGCCAACCCGGATGTTTTAGCCGTGTCTGAATCCTGGCTTAGGAAGACCACCAAAAATTCTGACATTTTCATCCCTAATTACAACATTTTCAGACAAGATAGAACGGCCAAAGGGGGCGGTGTTGCAATCTACTGCAAAGATTGCCTGCAGAGTTCTGTTTTACTATCCAGGTCTGTTCCCAAACAATTTGAACTTCTACTTTTAAAAATCCACCTCTCTAAAAACAAGTCTCACCGTTGCCGCCTGCTATAGACCACCCTCTGCCCCCAGCTGTGCTCTGGACACCATATGTGAACTGATTGCCCCCCATCTATCTTCAGAGCTCGTGCTGCTAGGCGACCTAAATTGGAACATGCTTAACACCCCAGCCATCCTACAATCTAAGCTTGATGCCCTCAATCTCACACAAATTATCAATGAACCTACCAGGTACCACCCCAATTCCGTAAACACGGGTACCCTCATAGATATCATCCTAACCAACTTTCCCTCCAAATACACCTCTGCTGTTTTCAACCAAGATCTCAGCGATCACTGCCTCATTGCCTGCATCCGTAATGGGTCAGCGGTCAAACGACCTCCACTCATCACTGTCAAACGCTCCCTGAAACACTTCAGCGAGCAGGCCTTTCTAATCGACCTGGCCGAGGTATCCTGGAAGGATATTGATCTCATCCCGTCAGTAGAGGATGCCTGGATATTTTTTTTAAATGCCTTCCTCACCATCTTGAATAAGCATGCCCCATTCAAGAAATTTAGAACCAGGAACAGATATAGCCCTTGGTTCTCTCCTGACCTGACTGCCCTTAACCAACAGAAAAACATCCTATGGCGTTCTGCATTAGCATCGAACAGCCCCCGTGATATGCAACTTTTCAGGGAAGCTAGGAACCAATATACACAGGCAGTTAGAAAAGCCAAGGCTAGCTTTTTCAAGCAGAAATTTGCTTCCTGCAACACAAACTCAAAAAAGTTCTGGGACACTGTAAAGTCCATGGAGAATAAGAACACCTCCTCCCAGCTTCCAACTGCACTGAAGATAGGAAACACTGTCACCACCGACAAATCCACTATAATTGAGAATTTCAATAAGCATTTTTCTACGGCTGGTCATGCTTTCCACCTGGCTACCCCTACCCCGGTCAACAGCACTGCACCCCCCACAGCAACTCGCCCAAGCCTTCCCCATTTCTCTTTCTCCCAAATACAGTCAGCTGATGTTCTGAAAGAGCTGCAAAATCTGGACCCTTACAAATCAGCCGGGCTAGATAATCTGGACCCTTTCTTTCTAAAACTATCTGCTGAAATTGTTGCCACCCCTATTACTAGCCTTTTCAACCTCTCTTTCGTGTCGTCTGAGATTCCCAAAGATTGGAAAGCAGCTGCGGTTATCCCCCTCTTCAAAGGGGGGGACACTCTTGACCCAAACAGCTACAGACCCATATCTATCCTACCCTGCCTTTCTAAGGTCTTCGAAAGCCAAGTTAACAAACAGATTACCGACCATTTCGAATCCCACCATACCTTCTCCGCTATGCAATCTGGTTTCAGAGCTGGTCATGGGTGCACCTCAGCCACGCTCAAGGTCATAAACGATATCTTAACCGCCATCGATAGGAAACAGTACTGTGCAGCCGTATTCATTGACCTGGCCAAGGCTTTTGACTCTGTCAATCACCACATCCTCATCGGCAGACTCGACAGCCTTGGTTTCTCTAATGATTGCCTCGCCTGGTTCACCAACTACTTCTCTGATCGAGTTCAGTGTGTCAAATCGGAGGGTCTGTTGTCCGGGCCTCTGGCAGTCTCTATGGGGGTGCCACAGGGTTCAATTCTTGGACCGACTCTCTTCTCTGTATACATCAATGATGTCGCTCTTGCTGCTGGTGAGTCTCTGATCCACCTCTACGCAGACGACACTATTCTGTATACTTCTGGCCCTTCTTTTGACACTGTGTTAACAACCCTCCAGGCGAGCTTCAATGCCATACAACTCTCCTTCCGTGGCCTCCAATTGCTCTTAAATACAAGTAAAACTAAATGCATGCTCTTCAACCGATCGCTGCCTGCACCTGCCCGCCTGTCCAACATCACTACTCTAGACGGCTTTGACTTAGAATATGTGGACAACTACAAATACCTAGGTGTCTGGTTAGACTGTAAACTCTCCTTCCAGACTCACATCAAACATCTCCAATCCAAAGTTAAATCTAGAATTGGCTTCCTATTCCGCAACAAAGCATCCTTCACTCATGCTGCCAAACATACCCTTGTAAAACTGACCATCCTACCAATCCTCGACTTCGGTGATGTCATTTACAAAATAGCCTCCAATACCCTACTCAATAAATTGGATGCAGTCTATCACAGTGCCATCCGTTTTGTCACCAAAGCCCCTTACACTACCCACCACTGCGACCTGTACACTCTCGTTGGCTGGCCCTCGCTTCATACTCGTCGCCAAACCCACTGGCTCCAGGTCATCTACAAGACCCTGCTAGGTAAAGTCCCCCCTTATCTCAGCTCGCTGGTCACCATAGCAGCACCTACCTGTAGCACGCGCTCCAGCAGGTATATCTCTCTGGTCACCCCCAAAACCAATTCTTCCTTTGGCCGCCTCTCCTTCCAGTTCTCTGCTGCCAATGACTGGAACGAACTACAAAAATCTCTGAAACTGGAAACCCTTATCTCCCTCACTAGCTTTAAGCACCAGCTGTCAGAGCAGCTCATAGATTACTGCACCTGTACATAGCCCATCTATAATTTAGCCCAAACAACTACCTCTTTACCTACTGTATTCATTTATTTATTTTTGCTCCTTTGCACCCCATTATTTCTATCTCTACTTTGCACTTTCTTCCACTGCAAACCAACCATTCCAGTGTTTTTTTTACTTGCTATATTGTATTTACTTCGCCACCATGGCCTTTTTATATTTTTATTTATTTTTATATATATTTTGTTTGCCTTCACCTCCCTTATCTCACCTCACTTGCTCACATTGTATATAGACTTATTTTTCACTGTATTATTGACTGTATGTTTGTTCTACTCCATGTGTAACTATGTGTTGTTGTATGTATCGAACTGCTTTGCTTTATCTTGGCCAGGTCGCAATTGTAAATGAGAACGTGTTCTCAATTTGCCTACCTGGTTAAATAAAGGTGAAATAAATAAAATAAATAAACATATAGGTAGGGAATAAGTGACTAGGCAACAGGATAGATAATAAACAGTAACAGGATGTGGTGTACAGTCTGTCTCCGCCCCAGGAGGCTGTAGTGGTGTAGGATACTGGCTCGGGCATGAAGGGGAGGATCACTGTGGGAGAGAGGGAAGATTGTTTTGAACTGTCCTGGTAATTAACCACCGTCGTACAGAGTAAACCTCTCTCCTCTCTTCCGCTCAGCTCCTCTGATCATCCCTCCATCTCTCCCCTCTGTCTCTCCTTTTCTCTTCTGTTCTCCCTCTTTTTCTCCACTCTTTCTTTACCTCGTTCTCTTCTGCTTTCTCTCTTTTTAACTTTCTCTCTTTCCCTCTGTTTTTCAGTCTCTCTCCCTCACTCTTTCTCTATTTCTTCCCCCCATTCTCTCTTTCCGCTCTCCCTCTCTTTTTCTAAGTGGGGAAAGGAAAGGAGGCCAAACAAAGGGTATTAATCTAGCCTTGTAATTAACGAGGACCTTCAGGTTTTCGCTGGTATATTTGATATACCAGCGATATACCAAGTCTTCAAATTCTATAAACTCCTGCTTTTGCATAAAGGTACCTTGCAGTTAATTAGTGCATGTTAATTTTTTGGGGAGTTATACTTCGCAATTTTTAGATCAAGGTCAGTGATTGATATATTGGGGTTACCGGTGACTTAAGTGTCACCACGTTTTTAGTCATGCAGTAATACCTGTTTGATCTACATAATGGTGTGCTGTAGTCAGGGGTGAACTGGGACAAGAATTCAGCCCTGTCATTTTATCCACACCAGCCTACATCACTGTGTGCGCTGCTAACTCACAACGAGTGAGGTGACAATGTAGAATGTGCTCTTTCTACTGTACGTTTATAGGTACCCTTTCCGTTTTACCATCCATGATCTTGTCTCTCTTTGCTGATGCCGATGATGCGATTAACTTTGAATGTGAGTTAGTATAACAGAAAAATTGCACAAAAAATCAAGAAAAAAATATATTATCAGGCCCATATGAAAATATATATTTTTGTGTGTGTCAATTTCGACCAGCACATCTGCAATTTGCCAGATGGCCAATCCACACCTGACTGTAGTATGTCTATGTGGTGTCTTTGATGATACTGATGTTGTATTCGGTTATAGAGTACTGTATGGTATCTACATATTTCATGCTTGTCTCCACTTCCTACAACTGACTCTAACGACACCCATGAAAATAAGAATTTATTCTGAGTATAGGCCTAGATTCTCATGTTTCTGGCCATAGCTGACGGTGTGATTCTACAGTTTCATGTTATCCATCCAACGTGGAGAAAAACTGGCATTACGGTAATATAGACTCAATCCAGAGATGTTCCCTCTTTGATGCCATAGCAGTACATGACTGTTGGCACTCAGAACTTCTTAAACTGTATTTATGAAGGAGGGAGAGAGGGAGGGTGTAGGAGAGTCCTGTGGGAAGTAGCGAGGGAGGTTGTAGCTGGTAGTTCCTCTACCCCCCCTTGGATAAGGAGGCCTGTGAATCGTTTCAGATCATTTTCACTGTCTCTGTTCTTGATTTTGTAATGTGCAGTATGTTCATAATTCACACCTTATCCTCCCTCAATTACTCCCATGTCTCATTTTGCCACCGACGGGGCACCTTTCTGAAATACCCGCACTCATTTCACACTAATGACTGAGCACTCATTTCACACGGGCTTCAAAAGGATTCAAAAAGCCCCAATCTACCAGGGAAGTCATGTACACACAGGCTGCATCCCAGATGGCATCGTATTCCCTATACACTACACTATTTTTCACCAGGGCCCATAGGGTTCTGGTCAAAAGTAGTTCACTATGGAATAGGGTGCCATTCGGGATGCAGACACAGTGTGAAAAGTTCACCTCTTTCTGAATCAGTGGGCTGATTCATGTGTTTTAGTTGGCGATTTGAATTGGTTGGTGCTGTGATGTGAAAAGACTAAATTTAAGGCCTATGATCTTCCAATTGTTAATATAAACAGTAGGTCAAGGCTTATGCTGTTTGACGTAAATGCATATGGGTGTTGGGCAAGGCCACATGAATGGACTTGCCCAATGCTACAATAATGATATGCCAATAAGCATTGTAAATACCATCTGGCATTGTAAAGACCACACACACACACACACACACACACACACACACACACACACACACACACACACACACACACACACACACACACACACACACACACACACACACACACACACACACATAATATATATTTATTTCTTACTAGTACTATGCTTCCTGAACAATGTCCACTGTCATTACTCTTGCTCAGCACAACATAACAGCTTTTTTCTTTTCTAATCACTGTCATTAAATTAAACCTATAAAAATGTTCCTCAATCATTCATTCCCCACGTTTACAGATACAAACCCCAGAAATACTAACCGCATGCAGGCTTTTAGGAAAAAAAGATGGTTTGTTAGTTTTAAAATGTTCTCCCTTTGTTATCTAGACCAAACAAAATGAATGCTCCCAGGAGAACGCGCTAGCAACAGCAGGAGGATGTCGGCCCTTGGGGGCAGAATCCTAATGACTTGGAAATAGATATATCATTTAAATGTATATAAATATATAATGTGATCTCTTCATTAATTGTAGCGGGGAGACTGCAGAGAAGAGAGTTTTTCCTCCCACATCGCACCACTGCTGCCACCCTCTCTCTCATCATATGGGAGGAATTTGAGGAAGGAATGGGGGGTCGGGGGGAGAGGGTGTGTGTGTGTCTGTGTGTGTCTGTGTATGCGTGTGAAGTTAGTTGACCCATTGTCATATTGGTTCATCTCTGGAATTTTTGAATCTTTTCCTCAAAA
This sequence comes from Salvelinus namaycush, assembly GCF_016432855.1. Classification (NCBI taxonomy): domain Eukaryota; kingdom Metazoa; phylum Chordata; class Actinopteri; order Salmoniformes; family Salmonidae; genus Salvelinus; species Salvelinus namaycush. The sequence continues at coordinate 10,815,127 of NC_052345.1, forward strand.
TAGTTACCAAATGATTGTTTACCTGATATATTTATATGGGTATTTTTACCTTTTGAAATGTGTGTTTACTTTGCTGTTATGAAGTGTTAGTGTCTGGGGTATTGATGGTAGATACTGTATGGGGTATTGATGGTAGATACTGTATGGGGTATTGATGGTAGATACTGTATGGGGTATTGATGGTGGATACTGTATGGGGTATTGATGGTAGATACTGTATGGGGTACTGATGTTGGATACTCTATGGGGTATTGATCCTAGGTACTGTATGGGGTATTGATGGTAAATACTTTATGGAATTGATGGTGGAGATGCTTGAGAGATGGAAAACGTAGTGACAACATGGGGAAATGTACAGAGATATGCATAGATAGGTCAAACTTCTTTTGAAAAAAAAAATGTTTTGTCACATTTCATAAGCCAACCATATTCTATGTTAGACATTGTTGTGATCAGTCTGCAATTGTTGTCATCAGTCTGCCATTGTTGTCATCAGTCTATTGCTGTCATCAGTCTGCCATTTGTTGTCATCAGTCTGACAGTGTTGTCATCAGTTTGATATTGTTGTCATCAATCTGACATTGTTGTCATCACAAAGTGCTCTAAGTTCAGTTGGTGGCCACTACAGTAGCTACAGCTAAAGAAGACCATAACACTATAAGTCTGATGTACTCTAGACTAAAGGACTAAGTGACCCAGATCACACATTCACAAAGTGACTCAGCACAATGCTGATCTAGGATCAGCCCCCCCCTCTTAATCATTGTGATTTTAAAGGATAAACTGATCTTAGATCAGTACTCCTACTCAGTGGTATAAAGTACAGTATTACTTACGTAAGTACAAATACTATAAAGTACTACTTATGTAGTTTTGGGGGTATCAAGAAATAATAATAATAATAATAATTGTGCCTTCTGGTTTTCTTAATATAAGGTTTTCAAATGATTGGTACTTTTACTTTTGAAACTTCTGTTTATTTTTGTAATTCCATTTACTTTTATACTTACATTATGTATATATATAACCAAATACTTTTAGACTTTTACTCAGGTAGTGTTTTACTCGGGGACTTTCACTTTTAATTGAGTCATTTTCTATTAACTTATCTTTACTTTTACTCAACTATGACATTTGAATAATTTTTCCACCACTGCTCCTACTCTGAGATGCTTCGTTTATACAGGTCCAGGAAACTAGTCCAACAAGTAAACACTGTTTTCCAGGATCCGTCTGTTTCTTTAAATACCAATTCGTATTCTTGGAGTGGGTGTAAGACAAGGCTGGCAGTGCTTTGCTCTCAGTCTGGCATAGTGGGCCTTCATTCTGGGGGAAGATCCGCTCAGTTTCACTAGGTGGTGCAGCAATTAACCATACACAGTGAAACTGGCAGCCTTGCTCTTTATTTCAAATCTTCTCTGTAGACAAACAGTTACTTTGGAATGAAGATGTGAAGGAAAACGTCATGTGAATGAGGTAGATTGACATGTAGATTGACGTCAGGGAGGCAATTAAAGCCTACAAAACAACAAAATAATCTGTTTGAAAATACATCTGTGCATTTCCATACATTGAAAGACTTCGGTATGTATTATGGATACTTTGAAGAAACACCACTTTCTTTCAGACTTGGAAATAACAATGGTTATCCCTGAATGTTGGCTTACGATGGGCTGCATATAGGCTACATACAAGTTGACAAAAGAGACCTATAATATACCGAGCCAAAGATAGACTTTTGCCGTGACAATCTGGCTAGTGGTTAGCTCCATTAGTGTTAGTGTGTTCTTGAGGTGTCGCATGCAGATCTCCTGTGGACTGACACATTGTTAGTTATTGACTCCCCTACCCTTAGGGCCCTTCAGCGGTTTGCACTTATTGACTAATGTATCTCCCCACTTGAGGAATATCTCTTCTGAAAGGGCTGGCCAGCTGTGATAATGTCATAGAAATTATTCCTGTGCTCACAGACACAGAATGCCATACATGTATAATAAGATTCTAAGGACATTCGTTGGAATCGGAAACCATCTTGGCAAGTTATCTGCTTATTTTTTTTTCAAGAGAAATCCCACTGTTTATGAGTGAACTTGGCCTCAGTGGCAAGATTGTTTTCTTTTATTTGTTGTTGTTGACTCAGGGTGCCCGTTGTGCTTCTGAAATTGTCCCCTAATCACTATATAGTGCACTACTTTTGACCAGGGCCCAAAGGGATATGGTCAAAAGTAGTGCACTTCATGGGGAGTCATTTGGACAGTCCTTTGACTGACAACACATTCTTAGTTACAGCAACGACATGGGGAATATTTACAGGGGAGAGGAGAAGGATGAATGAGCCAATTGGAAGCTGGGGATGATTAGGTGGCCATGATGGTATGAGGATCAGATTGTGAATTTAGCAAGGACACCAGTGTAAAACACCCCCACTCTTATAATAAGTGCCATGGGATCTTTAGTGACCTTAGAGAGTCAGAACACCCGTTTATTGTCCCATCTGAAAGACGGCACCTTACACAGGGTAATGTCACCAATCACTGCCCTGGGGCATTGGGATCTCCTTAGACCAGAGTGAAGAGTGCCTCCTACTGGCCTTCCAAGACCACTTCCAGCAGCATCTGGTCTCCAATCCAGGGACCGACCAGGACCAGTTCTTCTTAGCTTCAGAGGCAAGCCAGCAGGATTACTCGATCAGTCACCTCAGTCGACATTTTATTTTCCCGTTATGCTCGGCAGTGCAAGTGCACACAGAGGACTAACAATGGGGCATTCTAATGATTCCCAACACTGATTAGCTTGATAATTTAATTCAAATGGAATAATCACCAAAAATAATGAGCAATTAAACACAGTATTTTGAAATACTGTGCTTCGTTTGTCTTTTTACAAGCTTTTAATTGGTACACATTTCATTATACATTAATCACGGTTCTAAAGCAGAATCAGATCTCCAGTCATATGTAGGCAACAGTAACATCATACCATAATTCAATATACTGCATACAGATGTAGGATCTTAATTTGACCACTGTTTTGTTGCTGAGAATTTTGAGCTTTGTGATTTACATAAATTCACATAAATTCACTGAAAATCCACACTAACACATGGTTATATCAACAGTATTATATCAACAGACCCACTCCAATTTGCTTACCGACCCAATAGGTCCACAGACGACGCAATCGCAACCACACTGCACACTGCCCAAACCCATCTGGACAAGAGGAATACCTATGTGAGAATGCTGTTCATCGACTACAGCTCAGCATTTAACACCATAGTACCCTCCAAACTCGTCATCAAGCTCGAGACCCTGGGTCTCGACCCCGCCCTGTGCAACTGGGTCCTGGACTTCCTGACGGGCCGCCCCCAGGTGGTGAGGGTAGGTAACAACATCTCCACCCCGCTGATCCTCAACACTGGGGCCCCACAAGGGTGCGTTCTGAGCCCTCTCCTGTACTCCCTGTTCACCCACGACTGCGTGGCCATGCACGCCTCCAACTCAATCATCAAGTTTGCGGATGACACTACAGTGGTAGGCTTGATTACCAACAACGACGAGACGGCCTACAGGGAGGAGGTGAGGGCCCTCGGAGTGTGGTGTCAGGAAAATAACCTCACACTCAACGTCAACAAAACAAAGGAGATGATTGTGGACTTCAGGAAACAGCAGAGGGAGCACCCCCCTATCCATACCGACGGGACAGTAGTGGAGAAGGTGGAAAGTTTTAAGTTCCTCGGTGTACACATCACGGACAAACTGAATTGGTCCACACACACAGACAGCGTTGTGAAGAAGGCGCAGCAGCGCCTCTTCAACCTCAGGAGGCTGAAGAAATTCGGCTTGTCACCAAAAGCACTCACAAACTTCTACAGATGCACAATCGAGAGCATCCTGTCGGGCTGTATCACCGCCTGGTACGGCAACTGCTCCGCCCACAACCGTAAGGCTCTCCAGAGGGTAGTGAGGTCTGCACAACGCATCACCGGGGGCAAACTACCTGCCCTCCAGGACACCTACACCACCCGATGTCACAGGAAGGCCATAAAGATCATCAAGGACAACAACCACCCAAGCCACTGCCTGTTCACCCCACTATCATCCAGAAGGCGAGGTCAGTACAGGTGCATCAAAGCAGGGACCGAGAGACTGAAAAACAGCTTCTATCTCAAGGCCATCAGACTGTTAAACAGCCACCACTAACATTTAGTGGCCGCTGCCAACATACTGACTCAACTCCAGCCACTTTAATAATGGGAATTGATGGAAATTATGTAAAAATGTACCACTAGCCACTTTAAACAATGCCACTTAATATAATGTTTACATACCCTACATTACTCATCTCATATGTATATACTGTACTCTATATCATCTACTGCATCTTGCCATCTTTATGTAATACATGTATCACTAGCCACTTTAAACTATGCCACTTTATGTTTACATACCCTACATTACTCATCTCATATGTATATACTGTACTCTATACCATCTACTGCATCTTGCCTATGCCGTTCTGTACCATCACTCATTCATATATCTTTATGTACATATTCTTTATCCCTTTACACTTGTGTGTATAAGGTAGTAGTTGTGGAATTGTTAGGTTAGATTACTTGTTGGTTATTACTGCATTGTCGGAACTAGAAGCACAAGCATTTCGCTACACTCGCATTAACATCTGCTAACCATGTGTATGTGACAAATAACATTTGATTTGATTTGATTTGAGTATTGCACTTTTCATGCAGAATTATTTTGACCAGCTTATAGCTAACCACCGATCAAGCAACATTGTGGACTAAACGTTCAAATCCTGTTTCTGCAGGATTATTTTGCTGTGACTGAATATTGGTAAAATTAAGAACCTACATCTGTATGGAATCCTTTGATGACGACGTATAGTCTTGATGTTTCTGATACTGGTTCTAATTAGGTTGGTTATTGTCTTTACACTAGTAAAGATTGTTTGATTCCAACACATCCAGTACATCTAGTATGACACTTAAAAAGATGTAACCTTATAAACCCCTTCTCTTGTCTAAACTCTTGCACAATCCTCCTCATTAAGCCAACAGGAAGTGGTACATGAGCTGCGTTGGATCAGGCTTTCATTTTGCACCATGTTCTAAGGCAAATCGCTATATCAAGGACTTGATGGTTATATAAGGTGGTTGATGGTTACTTTTGCTCTGGCTCGAAAAGTTTTCAATTTTTTTCCCCTATCAGTTTGTAGCTTTTTTATTCAGAGTGGTGGAACCCCCTGTTCTTTCCAGTTGCTGCATATTACAGTATATCTGGCAGTTTTCTTTTATTTTTAATTTACGCGCTGCGATAGCTGTAGCATTAGACATTGACAGGGGAGAGTATTTTCAGACGGCTCTCAGAGGGATACAATTAAACAACTCAACAGACGGAGGATAGAAGAAGAAAATATCATTGCCCTCCTGCGTGCTTGCACGGGGGTCATCCTCTATTTCTTTCTTTGTGTTTTCTCCTCCTAATCTTCTTTCTTTCCCTCTGTATCTGTCCTCTTCTTCCTACTTCTCCTCTCCTCTCCTAATACTATGTAGTTAAAAGGATCATACAGACACAAGCTCCCCTGGAGTTTTGACTGAACACTCTCTCCACTTTGATTGTTTGGCTCTTACGGCAACTTGGCTCATTAAAAGTCCGACTAGACTAATGTATGTGTCAAATTCTTCTACTCAACTGGGCTGCAGGTCTCTACTCTACAGAAAAAGATAATATCTCTGTATCTCTCACTCTCTGTTTCTGTCAGATGGGCCGTCTCTGCTCCCATTCAACTCGGTACGGCGTAGTTGTGATTATCCTGGACTTTCATGTTTCTTCTCCTCCCCCTCTGTAGGCCTGAGGAGAATCCTGGTTTAGAGTTGTGTGAGGTGAATGGTAAAATCTAAATGGTAAATCTAAATATTTTAGAAACAAGAGACAGAGACAGGTGCTTCATCATTAGATAACCACTGACAGGGGACTCATTAAAAAAATCCTCCCTCTTTCTAAAATAGTCCCAATGCAGTTCAGCCCGTGTAACAGTATAGCTTCCGTCCCTCTCCTCGCCCCAACCTGGGCTCCTCTGCACACATCAACCACAGTCACTCACGAAGCATCGTTACCCATCGCGCCACAAAAGCCACGGCCCTTGCAGGGCAAGGGGAACAACTAGTTCTAGGCCTCAGAGCGAGTGATGTAACTGATTGAAACGCTATTAGCGCGCACCACCGCTAACTAGCTAGCCATTTCACATCGGTTACACCCACATACCTTTCAGTCCCCAGTACCGATTCAGTTTGTACCCATAGTCAAGCCTCTGTATTATATGATGTAGGCCTAATGGAGTGGGTATGAAGTTGACATGAAATAAAACAATGGAAGTGGTGGTCATATTGACAACATCATGTTGTTCAAGGATGATGATCTTGAAAATGATGCTTTCTATAATATCCTTGTACTTGTATGTTGCAGTTCAGAAAGGCGGGACAAAATACTGTCCCTCCTGTAGCACCTCTTCTTTATTAGGTAATATCATGCTGAACTAATAGAACCTGGGCATGACCCCAGTCTCCAGTGTGTCTCGGGGGGAGTGGGATATGCAAAAAACTCATTTCCAATTCAAGTGGGTATTAATACAAACTAAAGTGTTTCCACTCCCCTTTAATACAAACTTGTACATGTGTGAAATAGGACGAATATCAGCACCCACCAAATTATGATTTTTCTAATATCACGAGATAGAATAGAAACACTGTATTCTTCTCCTTTCACTGGAGAAAAAAACTCTACTGGCCTTGTTCATTTATCAAATGATGGGCCAGGAAAAAATCTCAAGAGTGTTTTCTCCCGTCAAGGATAGGATGCTTAGAAGACAAGTTCAGAGTTATGGCATTTTCTTGTTTGATATCATCCCTAGTAAAATATAAATAAAAGGTATCGCTGTTATTTTGCATTGCTAGGGGTCTGTGTCAGCGTGCTCTGTGAGAGTGAGTCTTCCCCCTAGAAAACACTATTCAAGCAATACTCAATAATTGGTTTCAGAGATAAGGTCTCCCTCGTTCACAATGGGGATAACTCAATCCCTGATCTTGTTAGAGAACTTTTAGGGGATAGAGAGGATCGACAGAGTCTCAGAGTTCAGCCTGCTGTTTTTATCTCACGGACACCATCTTCTCTCTGATGGCTCACCTTAAACCCCATAATGGGCTCGGGAAAGATTACATTTGGCATTCTGCTACGAATCAGATGAAAAGATTGTACAGCTACCCAGCCACATACTATAAAGACTAGGGCAAAACTGCACTGTCTGACTGTGCGCTCGCTCAGATGTTTACGGTTTCTTCACACGTCTTTCTGTACTCCAGTAATTTGAGCTAGCCAAGTAGCCGTAAAGACTACCATTGCTGTGGGATTTGCATTTCAGTCCTTCAGTTCAATCATTGTGACTTGTGTATTTTTAGCAGTGTTTAAAAAATGTCAGCGCTTGCCCATGGTCCTGTGAGGTCCCCTCTTATGGGAGTTATTAAGGAAATTGAAATCATTATTTCATCAAGCAGATGAAATGTTTTCAGCTTTTGTGGCCAGGGCTTGATATAAAATCGATGCGGTGGATATGGAGCCGTGGCCTCCCCTGAGGAAGCACAGAGGTCTGAGGATGCCTTAAATACCTACAGTGTATTGATGACTGGATGTAACGGCTCTCTGTCTTCTCTGTCTCCAGGTCTGGCAGGGTAACCTTTAGAAATATGCCAATTACACCAGACTCAATGCTGATGTACAGTATCACATGTGTAAAACACGTATAGGTGATTATGTTGGTTCAGAAGCACCACTAGACATCATGTACTATAGCAGGTAGTTATCAATTCTGTTTAATTTTTTTGAAGTACCATAAAGTACCCATGGTTACCACCTAGTTTCCTAGTAAATACTTGGTAAATACCATTGGAAATAGTACTGTAAAATAAAGTGCTACCAATAATTGGTCCGAAATCTGTTTTCCAGGTCTGTTTATTGAAGCAGTTTTGGGTCAACTCTCCGAGTTGGGCATCTCCGGCGCGGCCCACACTTGGATTGCGTCCTACCTGACAGGTCGCTCCTACCAGGTGTTGTGGCGAGAATCTGTCTCCTCACCACGTGCTCTCACCACTGGTGTCCCCCAGGGCTCTGTTCTAGGCCCTCTCCTATTTTCGCTATACACCAAGTCACTTGGCTCTGTCATAACCTCACATGGTCTCTCCTATCATTGCTATGCAGACGACACACAATTAATCTTCTCCTTTCCCCCTTCTGATAACCAGGTGGTGAATCGCATCTCTGCATGTCTGGCAGACATATCAGTGTGGATGACGGATCACCACCTCAAGCTGAACCTCGGCAAGACGGAGCTGCTCTTCCTCCCGGGGAAGGACTGCCCGTTCCATGATCTCGCCATCACGGTTGACAACTCCATTGTGTCCTCCTTCCAGAGCGCTAAGAACCTTGGCGTGATCCTGGACAACACCCTGTCGTTCTCAACTAACATCAAGGCGGTGGTCCGTTCCTGTAGGTTCATGCTCTACAACATTCGCAGAGTACGACCCTGCCTCACACAGGAAGCGGCGCAGGTCCTAATCCAGGCACTTGTCATCTCCCGTCTGGATTACTGCAACTCGCTGTTGGCTGGGCTCCCTGCCTGTGCCATTAAACCCCTACAACTCATCCAGAACGCCGCAGCCCGTCTGGTGTTCAACCTTCCCAAGTTCTCTCACGTCACCCCGCTCCTCCGCTCTCTCCACTGGCTTCCAGTTGAAGCTCGCATCCGCTACAAGACCATGGTGCTTGCCTACGGAGCTGTGAGGGGAACGGCACCTCCATACCTTCAGGCTCTGATCAGGCCCTACACCCAAACAAGGGCACTGCGTTCATCCACCTCTGGCCTGCTCGCCTCCCTACCTCTGAGGAAGTACAGTTCCCGCTCAGCCCAGTCAAAACTGTTCGCTGCTCTGGCACCCCAATGGTGGAACAAACTCCCTCACGACGCCAGGTCAGCGGAGTCAATCACCACCTTCCGGAGACACCTGAAACCCCACCTCTTTAAGGAATACCTAGGATAGGATAAAGTAATCCTTCTAACCCTCCCCCCCCCCCCTTAAAAGATTTAGATGCACTATTGTAAAGTGGCTGTTCCACTGGATATCATAAGGTGAATGCACCAATTTGTAAGTCCCTCTGGATAAGAGCGTCTGCTAAATGACTTAAATGTAAATGTAAATCGTAAGAAGTCTAACGATTCTTAAATCAAATCAAATTGTATTGGTTACACACATTTATCAGATGTTATTGCAGGTGTAGCGAAATGCTTAGTGTAGACTGTAGAGAGACACCTATCTTTGCCCCCCCCCCCCCCACCCCTCCCTTCCTTTTTAAGAAACTTCTTACTGTACTGGGGGGTTCTGAGGAGAGATATAGTTTGTCTCTGGTGCTTTTCCTCAAATGTTTATGTTAGTGCTGAAGCATCTTAGAAGTCATTTCATGTAGCTAAGTACCTCTGTCACTAATTAATACGTTATTACCGTGTAACTACTTGACCAACTGATCAAACCTGACTCACTTAATCTGTTTTTCAGGAATCATGTAGTTGTATATTTCACTGGACAATCTACGCCAAAGTGACAATACAGTGGTTCCTCCTTTAAAAGTTGTGAAACACCCCCCCTCCTATCACAGACCAGATTTGCCCTAACAACCAAGGGGAAGCTTGCTACTCAATGTAATAAAGTCATGACTTTTCAAATAAGTTACCTTACACGTTATGTTGGCTGACAATTTGTTAGCTACGCTGTCCTTACGAACCACATAACATATCATTACAGCAGTATATACCGGTATGTTAGCTAGCTACCTAATGTTAGTAGTTATACATCAAACTTGCCAGTATATTGACTATAGACTATCTAACTACCCAATGTTAATTGATTTGATTATTTTCATCATTCTTAGTTTAGCTAAATGATATAATCCTTGTGCTTTCTCAATGGACATTCTGGTGCTTTCGTAAATTAGTGTAACAGTTTTGATTCCGTCCCTTTCCTCTCCCCTTTCTGGGCTCAAACCAGGGACCCTCTGCACACATAGACAACAGCCACCCTCGATGCATCGTTACCCATCGCTCCACAAAAGCCACGGCCCTTGCAGAGCAAGGGGGTCAACTACTTCAAGGTCTCAGAGCGAGTGACATCACCGATTGAAATGCTATCAGCGCACACCCCGCTAACTAGCTAGCCATTTCACACCGGTTACACCCGACTTGAAAAAAAATTGAAATATACACATTGCGAGATATTTGGCGAAATAGACAGACATGCCAATATTTCCCCCATAGGAAACAATGGGAAGACCGCAGAGTTCCAATATTATTTTTCTTGTTTACATTTTGTTGTTTACATTTGAACTTTAAAACAACGTGAGCAGGTCTCATTGCCAACAATAGCGAAGCAGGCCTTGTGACGTTGAACAATAAGCTGGGAATAGAACGTTAGGAAGGCAAGTTGGTGCCACGGTGCTCAATGGAACTAATAGGAGCTGGCAGGGTGAAGAATTCACTAAAATAAGGCCTGTTTTTTTGTGATTAGTTCAAAACGACGGCAAGCTTGACTGCCATTGCAAGGCCAGGACGCTGAAATAAACCCTACTCCTCGGCTCTAACGTCCAGTGTGTCCTCTGAGAGCGAAATGGTCTGAATTTACAAACTGACAATTTCTCTCTGAATGGAAACACCATAATTTGTATCAAATTAATTAAGCCACATTTCTTAAAATCCATCCCGTATACTATGTTATTATAAAAAAGGTTTTAAATTCTCTGGTAATGCCAATATGGAAAACTATCCAATGCTTCTCAAAGATGCCCTCTGGTGGTCAAACTAGCAATAACTTGCAGTAATAGAAGAAATGGCTGAGAATTAAGTGCCACAAAATGCTGCAGCAGCACGCAGGGTGTGCCGCAGTATGACACAACTTTTAAAGGAGGAACCACTGTAGCTATGAAGGGCTGGACCTTTAGGATTGGAGCCCAGTTGGTACCCAGTTGATTTGATGGTGGAAGGGAAGCTCTACAGAGAGAGAGACAGTCTGGCGGTACAGATCGACCCCTGTTTGTCAGTCTGTTGTCCCAAGCAGACCTCTCTCTCTCTCCCTTAATTGCCAAGCAGGGTAGAAAGTGTATCACAGTTGATCATTTCCAGGAGGGCCAACTGTGACGATGCTGTTCTGTACCCTGTTTCATGGTTCCATGTTTTTCACAGGCAGTCATAGAAAACGTTTTGTTTTGTAACATTTCAGATTATATGCCCCCCCCCCCTTCTCCCTTAAAAGGATAGCAGTAATATTGTCACAATGTGCAGTGACAAAAATGTCTAAGTGTTTAAGGAATCATAATATACAGTCTGATTCCATTCTTAGACTGTGAAAGATAATTTGCAAGATATTTTTAGGTCCAAGTGTAACGGCTGTCGTCGGTGGAAGAAGGTGAGGACCAAGGTACAGCGTGGTAAGTGTTCATGATATTTAATAATAATCAAAACTGAACACTGAATAACAAAACAACAAAGAAACAACCGAAATAGTTCTATCTGGTGCAGACACACAAAGACTGAAAATAACCACCCACAAAACCCAACAGAAAACAGGCTTCCTAAATATGGTTCCCAATCAGAGACAATGACTAACGAGAAAACCAACACAGAAACACAAAACATAGATAACCCACCCAACTCACGCCATGACCACACTAAAACAAAGAAAATAGAAAAGAACTATGGTCAGAACGTGACACCAAGGGTTAACTGTACATTTTACCCGGGTGTCACTTGTCATGCAATCGCTTTGTCTCTCTTGAATGCTTTTAAATTATAATTTTGGTCTCTGAATCAAAGTCATTATATTCCATCATAAAACATTATGTATGACAAAGAGAGGATTGAGGCACGAGAAACCATAAGGTCTCAGACAGTTTACACCATTGTACAGTACTGTCATGTACACCACCACCTACAATACAACCCTCTGTGCAAAGTGAGATGTTATGCAAATTCAAAACAATAAATCAGCTGAACACAACACAGATCTTGATTAGGACTTTCAGAGCTGAACTTTTAGTTTAGAATAATAGTCACTGCATTAATGTACTGCGGAATCTCAGAAGAGTACGTCATGAGGGACAAGGCAGGTTACGGTGTTCATTGCCATGTCATGCTAATTGCTAATGTTTTCCAACCATGTAAACGAATTAAACACACATAAATTGTGCTTTAATGGGTGTGTCAATGTTGTAGTAAGCAAAGCTGTCAGCCATCATTGCACACGTATATGCATACATTCTCAAAATTAGGGTTATATTAATTTAGAATGGACATTTTGACACACGAGGGTCGCCATAGTAGAAATGGCTTCCGTCTAACCATTGAAGATGCAATATGCAGAAATTGCTCTGCCATTTACTGGTTGCTAAAATTCTAATAGTTCGCAAAATGTCAGTTTATGTGACAAAACAAGCAAGTATAGTTTATAGAATCATTGTAGCATCTAAACTAGTGATGCACCGATATGATATTTTTGGTCGATACCAATTTTTTCCAATATTTTTCTTGCCCCAAAAAAAGATACCGATAAATGAAATTTTTGCGACCTTTTAAGCATTCTAATAGAGTTAAATAGTTAACATACACACATGGACGCAGCAGTCTAAGGCACTGCATCTCAGCGCAAGAGGCGTCACTACAGTCCCTGGTTCGAATCCAGGCTATATCACATCCGGCCGTGATTCGGAGTCCCATAGGGCTGCGCACAATTGGCCCAGCGTAGTCCGGGTTTGGCCGGGGTAGACCGTCATTGTAAATAAGAATTTGTTCTTAATAACTGACTTGCCTAGTTAAATAAAGGTTACACACACACACCATACTGACCAAAAAATATTTTGTTGGCATTTACATATGTCCCCATTACCAGTAAAACATAATCAAAACATATTTATTTCACTTACTTGCTGTGCTGTTTCGTTGTTCATTTGTTCAGTCGTTTCATTCTCAACCAGGAATTCTATGGAACGCCGTTTGGGTCTTCGCTATGGAACGTTTGGGTCTTTGCGTGTCAAAATATATACTAATTAACATGATTTGACATGTCAATTAAGCTTGTTCACCAATCAGGACCTGATTATGACTACACGTCACATAATTATACACATTCATAATTTTTTTACGTAGTTATTACACATTGATTACACTATCACTCGTATTTCATATGTCACAATAATTCATCGATACTTATGCTATGATGCTGGCAAAGTTGTCTCGCGCACCTACAGTGCTGGTCATACCTTTTTTTTTTTTGCTCATGGATGCAAACAATGTTCTTCCCCAAAAACATAGCAAAATAACATAATCTGTTTCAGTAGCTATAGTTAGCTAGCTAACTATATAGCTAGGTGTCATCATCTAAAATAACCCTAATTTATAAGACAGTTCTTATTTGATTAATGGTGGTCAGACCCATTTATGTGAAGCTAGCCACAATAAGGATTAGCCACAACAGTGGACTCTGCGGTTAGCCTTCAAAATAAAAGTATGGCATAATTCTACAATTTGTATTCATTTGCATCACTGTCAATGACAAACTTTTATTTTGAAGGCTAACCGCAAATTCCACTATTATGCCTGATCCTTATTGTGGCTAGCTTCACAACACATAACCCGGTCCGGTCGAGCATCACTAGCCAGATGAGGCTAACTGGCTGCTTACAATGTTAGCTTTGGGCAACAGGGTTCAAATCAAATCAAAGTTTTTGTCACGTGCGCCGAATACAACAGGTGTAGTAGACCTTACAGTGAAATGCTTACTTACAGGCTCTAACCAATAGTGCAACAAAGGTATTAGGTGAACAATAGGTAAGTAAAGAAATAAAAACAACAGTAAAAAGACAGTGAAAAACAGTAGCGAGGCTATAATACAGTAGCGAGACTATAAAAGTAGCGAGGCTACATACAGACACTGGTTAGTCAGGCTGATTGAGGTAGTATGTACATGTAGATATGGTTAAAGTGACTATGCATATATGATGAACAGAGAGTAGCAGTAGCGTAAAGAGGGGTTGGCGGGTGATGGGTCGTGGGACACAATGCAGATTGCCCGGGTTAGCCAATGTGCGGGAGCACTGGTTGGTCAGGCCAATTGAGGTTTGAGTTTGAGTTTATTTTATTTTTACAGGGACAGTGCACATTAATCAACGTTTCAGTAAAAGTGCCGGTTTTAGCCAGCCGGCTAATTTTCAACCGCAGTCCCTGGGCAGGTTATTAAAAACAATTACAATATAGACAATAGCAACATAGAACAAGCAAGACATAGCAACATAGGACAAGCAAGACGTAGCACACAGACAGAGCAACATAGAACAAAAAGCAGCAAGACAAAATTCATAAAAGCAACGAAGTGTTTCCACACCTCACAAGTTACAGACAACAGACATGGAAAGCGGCAACACACAGCTAGGGACCATGTTCACAAATCTGATTGACCTTTAGCCATGTCTTCAAGCATTTTGTGAAAGTGTGATATGTGGTGCAGTTATGTGTGTCTGATGGCAGTGTATTCCAGACATGGGAAGCTCTCACAGAAAAAGCGGATTTACTAAAGGTGCTTTTCCTTAGGGGAACTATACAGTCACCTCTCATGGCAGACCTTGTGGATCTGCTGCCATATGTTTGGGTTTTCTGTTTAACAAAAATACTGAGTGGAGGGGGAGCCAAGCCATTTAGAATCTTGAATACAAGACATGCATCGGTGTATTGCACAAGATTTTCCCAACTCAGGAGCTCATCCTTTCTGAGGATGTGACAGTGATGATGGCTATTGGGCTTTCTATCAAGCACTTTGAGAGCCTGTTTGTAGACAGACTGAATAGGTCTTACTGTTGTACAGCAAGCTTGGGCCCAACTAGTCAAGCAGTATGTTAAGTGGGGGAGTATCATAGATTTGAAGTACAGTTTTGCTACCTCTGTAGTCAAACAATTTCGTATAAATCGGAAATTAGCTAGGTTGAATTTGGTTATTTGAATTACCTTTTTCACATGCTTTTTAAAAGAGAGGTTGGAATCAAGTATGATGCCAAGGTACTTAAAATCAGATACCACCTGGAGCTTCTCCCCTGACACATAGACATCTGGCTCAGTAGCATCTGTTGCCCTCTTTGTGAAGAACATGCAAACAGTTTTTTTCACATTGAGATGCAAACAGTCACTGAGCCACTTTGTAACCTGGACCATTACAGTAGTGAGTTCTTGTGCAGCTTGTTGTTTGCTCTTTGCATGCACATATATCACTGTATCATCTGCATACATTTGAACTTCAGACCCAGTACAGACAGAAGGCAGATCATTAATGTACAGGCTGAACAGGAGGGGCCCCAGTATTGACCCTTGGGGCACGCCCACATCATAGCTAAGAGTGGGCGACAGCTCATTGCGCACTCTGATACACTGAGTTCTGCCTTCAAGGTATGATTTCATCCATCTCAAGGCATCGGGGGAAAAGTTGAACTTGGACAATTTTGTGATGAGAATCTCATGGTTAACAGTATCAAAAGCCTTCCTTAGGTCCAGAAACACAGCCCCAACAACGCCCCCTTTGTCCATCTTGGACTTCACATTTTCCAGAAGAAAGCAGTTGGCCGTTTCTGTGGAGTGTTTCGCTCTGAAGCCAAACTGCATGGAGTGTAATGTGAAGGGGCTGTTGTTGAGGTGGGCAATCAGTTGCTCTGCTACACACTTTTCAACAACCTTTGACACCACAGGTAGTATACTAATGGGCCTGTAGTTACTCACGTCAGCAGGGTCGCCTGATTTAAAGATGGCCGTTATTATGGCCGACTTCCATACCCTTGGAAACACCCCCTGACCAATAGATGTGTTGGTGACCTTAGTAATGGGGCCAATGAGTGACTCTTTGTAGTTTTTAAGAAAGGTAGAGTCCATCCCAGACACATCTTTGGCTTTAAAGTTCTTTAGTGAGCTAATCACCTTGTTCACCTTTGACTCAGAAACCTCCCTTATGAACTTCTTAAGGCTGAAGCCCGGCGTCGGTACACTTATGACAACAGCCAGCTCAAGTGCAGGGCGCGAAATTCAAAATATATATATTTTTTTAAATATTTAACTTTCACACATTAACAAGTCCAATACAGCATATGAAAGGTACACATCTTGTGAATCCAGCCAACATGTCCGATTTTTAAAATGTTTTACAGCGAAAACACCACGTATATTTATGTTAGCTCACCACCAAATACAAAAAAGGACAGACATTTTTCACAGCACAGGTAGCATGCACAAAGCCAACCTAACTAACCAAGAACCAACCAAACTAACCAACAAACAACTTCATCAGATGACAGTCTTATAACATGTTATTCAATAAATCTATGTTTTGTTCAAAAAATGTGCATATTTCAGGTATAAATCATAGTTTACATTGCAGCTACAATCAGAAATTGCACCGAAAGCAGACAGAATAATTACAGACACCAACGTCAAATACCCAATTACTCATCATAAAACATTTCTGAAAAATACATAGTGTACAGCAAATGAAAGACAGGCATCTTGTGATTCCAGACAATATTTCCGATTTATTAAGTGTTTTACAGCGAAAACACAATATAGCGTTATATTAGCTTACCACAATAGCCAAAAACACAAGCAATTTCCCAGTAGCAAAAGTTAGCGATCGTAACAAACAAGCAAAAGATATATAATTTTTGACTAACCTTGATTTTCTTCATCAGATGACAGTCCTATAACATCAGGTTATACATACACTTATGTTTTGTTCGAAAATGTGCATATTTAGAGCTGAAATCAATTGTTATACATTGTGCTAACTTAGCTACTTTTTCCCACTACGTCCGGATTTTTTTTTGACACTTTTTCTGACACACATATTCTGACCAAATAGCTATTCATAAACATAACTAAAAAATACATGTTGTATAGGAAATGATAGATCCATTATTTCTTAATGAAATCGCAGTGTTAGAATTCTAAAAATAACTTCATTACGATATGCAGCTTCGGTATAGCTAGAGTACCCAAACGTTGGGCGTCGGCGACTAGTTCACATGTACGACAGATATATGAAATAGCATCATAAAATGTTTCTTACTTTTGCTGATCTTTCATCAGAATGTTGGACAAGGTGTCCTTTGTCAAGAACAATCGTTGTTTGGTTTTAGAACGTTTTAGAACATTTTCCCTCTTGAATTAGCAAGCGCACTAGCCAAGTGGCACGACGCTCTCCATGTCAACAAACGGAAGAGAACGGAACACGGCAAAACTCCCGAAAAATTTTCAATAATCTGATGAAACTATATTGAAAAAACATACTTTACGATGATATGGTCACATGTATCAAATAAAATCAAAGCCGGAGATATTAGTCGCCTATAACGGCAGCTAAACAGAAGGCAAATCCAAGTCCCCCTTCGCGCTCTCCAGAAAACAGGAAATGGGCGGACACGTCATACAAAGAGCTTGTATTCCACTTCAGACCAAGATAAACACAAAATTTCTTCTCTCACCGCCTCTTGACATCCAGGGGAAGGTCTATGAAGTGCACGTATACTCTTACGTATCATGCCCATTTATAGGCAGGAAGTAGAACAGAGCCCCGATTTCAGACTTTCCACTTCCTGGTCAGGAAGTTTGTGCCAAATGAGTTCTGTTTGACTCACAGATATAATTCAAACGGTTTTAGAAACTAGAGAGTGTTTTCTATCCAATAGTAATAATAATATGCATATTGTACGAGCAAGAATTGAGTACGAGGCCGTTTGAAATGGGCACCTTTTATCTGGCTACTCAATACTGCCCCTTGAGCCCAAACAGGTTATGATGAAGACAGGTTGAGCATCATTTACTAGCACTGAGCCCAAGAAACCAGTGGAGGGGTTCTGTGTCAGTACCCTGACAGAATCAATAAAGTAGGAATTGAAGGCTATGGCTATTTCGACTGCATCCTGTGTTAGATTGTTTTTCACCATGATTTCTAGTCTTTTTGCAGTGTTACTATGGTCTTTCCCTGTTAACTTTTTTAGATTCTCCCAGATCAGTTTAGAATTTCCCTTTGCTTCACCAATTATGTTAATAAAAAAGTTTGCCTTGGCCTGTCTGATTTCTTTCATCACCTTATTTCTCAACATGGTAAACCTACGTCTGTCATGCTCTAATTTGGATCTTAGGGCTATTTTTAGATAATAATCTCGTTCTTTCATCAATTTCCAGATTTCTCCATTTGCATTTACATTTAAGTCATTTAGCCAAGGAAGAGTGCTCTTTTGGCCAGGTTTGGATTTGATTTTCTTTAGGAAACCATTTAATGTAGTCTGGATTGTGGATAGAAAAACTTGACTATCAGCTTCCACGTCTGTATAGGACAAGAGATCATTCCAGTTAATTCCCTTAATTGCGTTTTCAAAATAGCTTAATTCACGCTTAGGTATTCTTAGTTGATCAGGCTTTCTAATAGTAGAGAGGTTAAACCTGCTCTTAGACAGCTTTCTGGCTATAAGTGTCAGATTATGATCAGATAGCCCAGTAACCATATTGAATGATTTAGTCACTCTCTCTGGTTTATTACTGAACACCAAATCAATCTGTGTTTTAGAGCAACAAGTCACCCTGGTTGGCCCTTTAACTAGCTGTGTAAGGTCAAAGGTATTAGTGATCCGTTTGAGGGTTTTCCTACAACACTTGTCTTCATAATTAATGTTAAAATCTCCCATTAAGATGACCTCTTTCCCAAAATCACATTCCCTAAGCATGTTATTAAACTGATCAAAAAACACACTTTTGGTGGAAGGTGGCCTATACATTCCAATGAGGGTAAAAGACATTTGGGGAGACAGTGTAATGTTCAGGCCAATACATTCTAGTTCATTATCACATGACCACTCAATTTGTTTACATCGGATATGTTCTTTAATGTAAATCATCACACCCCCTCCTCTTCCTTCAGTCCTGTCTCTCCTGAAAACATTGTAGCCAGGCACAATCAAAGCAGCAGATGGAGAGTTTTTATGGAGCCATGTCTCTGAGAGGCAGAGAAAGTCAAGGTTGGAGTCTGTGAGTAGATGTTGAATTTGATCACTTTTTGGAATGACACTACGAATGTTCAAATGCCCCCCTAGTAGTCCCTTGGGCTTAGCTCGTGGGTCCCAGATGACTCGAGAGTGATTGACACATTGAAAAAAGTTACATTTTCTGTGTTTTCTGACGGCTGGGTTTAGGTCGTTTTGTTTCGTTTTGATTAGGGCCAGTTCGGTAGCGCAATTAACAATCCCTCCCGCCTGCACTGGATGCGGGGAACTAATTAAAACAGCTTGCGTACCAGAAGCAGAGTCATGGATCGCATATAGCGACTTTGGTATGTTTGAAGAGTCAAAATCTATCCTGGAGCCGGGTGAGTCGAGAGAAACCATAGGACCATAGCCCTCACCCACTTCCACAGCGGCAACGATCAGTGGACGAAGCCATCCACCGCCTTCCACTCCGGTGCGTATCGCTGGCTCGGTGATGTTGGGCCCATGATTGAGTTGCACATCCCCGGAGAGCAGGAGGGTAGTGAACAGGTAGTTTAACAGTTTCCGATAAATGTTGGACTTGTGTTTGTTACGCCTAAGCGGTTCAGTAGAATAAGGAGCGAGGTAGACTTGGCCATTATTCAGAACATTATGGTATGCTGTGTACTGTCCGCTCCCGTGGAACGGTGAACCAATGTGTTTGGTGTTGATATTCTCCGGTAGTAGACTGATTGTGTCATCCCAGCAAGGACGCACTGAGATTATCAGTAGAGCAGCTACATAACTGACAATCATGGCAGAGTACTGGAGATAAAACACATAATTGCGCTTTAACTCTTTGCATGAGTTACTTAGCTGGGTTCGGCGTACACCTGATGGTTTAGATAAAATTACAGCATTCGAATGAGAAGCGGCACCTGCCGCACCACCCTGTCTTCCGTCCGCCATTTTAGGTAGTATGTATATATGTACATGAATGTATAGTTAAAGTGACTGTGCATATATGATAAACAGAGAGTAGCAGCAGCGTAAAAGAGGGGTTGGGGGGGGGGCACACAATGCAAATAGTCCGGGTAGCCATTTGATTACCTGTTCAGGAGTCTTATGGCTTGGGGGAAAAACTGTTGAGAAGCCTTTTTGTCCTAGACCTGGCACTCCGGTACTGCTTGCCAAGCGGTAGTAGAGAGAACAGTCTATGACTGGGGTGGCTGGGGTCTTTGACAATTTTTAGGGCCTTCCTCTGACACCACCTGGTGTAGAGGTCCTGGATGGCAGGCAGCTTAGCCCCTGTATCTTTTTTGACACGCAAAGACCCAAACGGCGTTCCATAGTATGTATGCCGTGGTGAAGCTAATAGCAGTCAAAAGACAAGATGCCAAATGATATAGATTATCGAAAACATGACGTCCAGCTAGAATATAACTCTGAAACCAAAAAGGACATGACTTGACTCCATCAAATACATTAGTGAGAGGAGGTTGACATTACCATCCTAAGTCTATTACTTCTATCCTCAAAACTAAAATATGTCCCCACAGGAGGTTTTGAACAGAAAAAGGGAGAGAGTGAAGATTTTTCTCTTTTAGGGGTCCAATAAGAGGTCTGGCCACAATGTTCAAGGGCTATTTAGTTGTAAGAGTGTATGGCTCTCCTTTTCTTTTTCCATTTAGTTGTAAAGACATCACTTCTGATGCCATCTGTGTTTTTCTTCAGTAAGAAATGAAATCCCACAATGCACTGTAATGAGACATGGGGAGAAAGTTACCTGCATCTCTCTGGTTTGTGATTTTTTTAAATTACACTGCTCAAAAAAATAAAGGGAACACTTAAACAACACAATGTAACTCCAAGTCAATCACACTTCTGTGAAATCAAACTGTCCACTTAGGAAGCAACACTGATTGACAATAAATTTCACATGCTGTTGTGCAAATGGAATAGACAACAAGTGGAAATTATAGGCAATTAGCAAGACACCCCCAATAAAGGAGTGGTTCTGCAGGTGGTGACCACAGACCACTTCTCAGTTCCTATGCTTCCTGGCTGATGTTTTGGTCACTTTTGAATGCTGGCGGTGCTTTCACTCTAGTGGTAGCATGAGACGGAGTCTACAACCCACACAAGTGGCTCAGGTAGTGCAGCTCATCCAGGATGGCACATCAATGCGAGCTGTGGCAAGAAGGTTTGCTGTGTCTGTCAGCGTAGTGTCCAGAGCATGGAGGCGCTACCAGGAGACAGGCCAGTACATCAGGAGACGTGGAGGAGGCCGTAGGAGGGCAACAACCCAGCAGCAGGACCGCTACCTCCGCCTTTGAGCAGGAGGAGCACTGCCAGAGCCCTGAAAAATGACCTCCAGCAGGCCACAAATGTGCATGTGTCTGCTCAAACGGTCAGAAACAGACTCCATGAGGGTGGTATGAGGGCCCGACGTCCACAGGTGGGGGTTGTGCTTACAGCCCAACACCGTGCAGGACGTTTGGCATTTGCCAGAGAACACCAAGATTGGCAAATTCGCCACTGGCGCCCTGTGCTCTTCACAGATGAAAGCAGGTTCACACTGAGCACGTGACAGACGTGACAGAGTCTGGAGACGCTGTGGAGAACGTTCTGCTGCCTGCAACATCCTCCAGCATGACCGGTTTGGTGGTGGGTCAGTCATGGTGTGGGGTGGCATTTCTTTGGGGGGCCGCACAGCCCTCCATGTGCTCGCCAGAGGTAGCCTGACTGCCATTAGGTACCGAGATGAGATCCTCAGACCCCTTGTGAGACCATATGCTGGTGCGGTTGGCCCTGGGTTCCTCCTAATGCAAGACAATGCTAGACCTCATGTGGCTGGAGTGTGTCAGCAGTTCCTGCAAGAGGAAGGCATTGATGCTATGGACTGGCCCGCCCGTTCCCCAGACCTGAATCCAATTGAGCACATCTGGGACATCATGTCTCGCCACGTTGCACCACAGACTGTCCAGGAGTTGGCGGATGCTTTAGTCCAGGTCTGGAAGGAGATGCCTCAGGAGACCATCCGCCACCTCATCAGGAGCATGCCCAGGCGCTGTAGGGAGGTCATACAGGCACGTGGAGGCCACACACACTACTGAGCCTCATTTTGACTTGTTTTAAGGACATTACATCAAAGTTGGATCAGCCTGTAATGTGGTTTCCACTTTAATTTTGAGTGTGACTCCAAATCCAGACCTCCATGGGTTGATAAATTTGATTTCCATTGATCATTTTTGTGTGATTTTGTTGTCAGCACATTCAACTATGTAAAGAAAAAAGTATTTAATAAGAATATTTCATTCATTCAGATCTAGGATGTGTTATTTTAGTGTTCCCTTAATTTTTTTGAGCAGTGTATATATTCACATTGAGTCCCGTACTCACATGGTAAGGATTATTTTGTTATCCTGACATCCTGACAAACTTGATCTAAAGGACAATTATTGTCAGCAAGTAATTTAGACAAATCAACTACTTTGAAATTGGACCTACTTCAAATCTGTTGAACAACTCTAGTTTTCTCTGAATCAGCCGTGGCAGATCAGCCAGTTGTCAAATGAATATGTAGACCTGAATAAGCAGTCTATTTTTCATAGTCAGAGTATCAGTTCACAATACCAACTATGAGTGGTGAAACATGGGGAACAATAAATGCTGAAACGACTGCGGAGGGCCAAGGGTTAAATCTCTGACAGGCAAGAGTCCGTTCTGGAGGCAAAGAATGTGAATCATAGTCATTGCTGCAGTGACAGATGAGAAGGAATCATCATCAGAAAGTGAAAAACAAGTGGAGAGGGGAGACGGAAGTGGAGCAGGTGGTGGGATGGAGGGAACAGGGGAGGGAGGAGACGGTTGGAGAGATGAGAGAGAAGAGAACAAATTGGATTGCACCTCCGACGGGTATTGATGGTTCAGATTTGGGAGAAAATATGAGGATTTAAGGGTTGAGGTGTTGCGATGTGTGATGAAGGTGGGATGATGAGGGGATCTGGAGAGATGGCAATCAGAGCTGAAGAAACTTGATTGGATCTCCTGCGTTTTGGTTTCGGAGGGAATGCAGCCTGTCTGCCAGCTTTCAACCGACCGGGGGGATCCTGAGAGTGGGAGCAGGAAAAAGAGGTGTGAAAAACAAAAGAAGTCTGTTGAGGATGCAGAGAGAAGACCATATTGGCTATGACAATAGTGTGTGAACACCAACTAAAGCACAATGGTGAGGATATGATAGGAGCAGATAGAGAGGGAGGGAGTGGGCCGGGGTTCAAGGTTGTTGCCTGGAAAGTAGTAGAGTGTTTTTAGAAGTGAAGAAGGACACAGTACTTGAGGCAAGAAAGGCAATACAAGTGTTTTGACATTAGAAAAATGTAATGTAACATTGTCTTACACTGTTGGATGGAGAAGGTTCTGAGGAAACCAATTAACTTGTTGAAATGGTTTGTTTGCCAAGGCTTATTGTGCTGTTAAAGACAGTATATTACAGTTTATTAATATGTATTCTATTAAACAGGCATTTTTTAAATAATAAATTATACACTCATCAGCCACATATGACCCCCATGGATTTCAATTCACAATACATTTTGAGTCCTTCTCTCATCTCCTTTGTACAACCACAAAGTATAGTACTGTTACACACTGAGAGGAAGAGCCTTGGATCTCAGCAGTTTTTGTGAATGTAATGGATTCATTACTGCTCTACTCACATTCAAGCCCAGGGCAATGTTTAGTCACTTCATTAAAATGGGACACAAACGGACAGTCCTGTAGTTTCTGCTCCATTTTACTCTGAGAAGTTCAGCCGGGAATTGTCCTACTAGAGCTACACTAAAGATCCAGTGTCTTTGAGATTCTCTACTGGAGAACAATGGTGATGTGAAATTATTACAACTCATGAGAGATATGATGAAGCCAAACAGTTAATATCTATGTGTCGAGATAGATTTGTTGTCTTCAAATTCTAAACTAAAGAACTATGCTGATATAATCAATATATGAATAAAGAGCAATACAGGGGCTTCCTTGAAGACTCTTTACTGAAGAACTCTGATTATGCAAAATGATCACAACTCTCAACTTATGAAAGATTGAGAATGACACACAAAAGTGTACAAGTGTGTACCGAGAGTTCATTACGTCTCTGACAATTCCACTTTTTCCTATATGACAGGGAAAACAGAATGCATTGACATTCCCATTTCAAATTCCTTGGTAAACGGCTCACACCCTCTGTTCCCATATCCATTGAATTACCTTTCAGGGGAATGCGTTTTGAAATGCCATGACTCCAAGTTTCCCAGAGGCACGGAGCTTCCAAAGCCTTTCTCCCCATGTTCCTGACAAGGTTTGGGCAGAAAGTTGCCCTTGGCAGAAAGTTGGTGTATGGAAGTGGCGTGGTTTCATATCTGAGAGAATTACTCGCAGACACTCAGATTACATTGTAGAATTGACTTGGGAGTGTTAGGCTGTGTACGAACATAGACATGCTAGCTAACCCCACCCTTGATGTTGTCTCCAAAGTCTACATCCATTAAGTTTATCATTCTCTGAATCTTCTGATCATTAAAACAAACATATACTGTATGTTGGCAAGACGCGTCTCAAGAACCTCAAATGTGTCTGAGCTTGTAAAGAGACTTCTAAGAATCTGTATTGTGTGTTTTTCATATCAGAGTGTAGCACTGGAGAAATATAGAGTGGGTTTAAAATCATTTTCAACTCTGGATGGAGATATTATTTTGTGATATTTAATGCATTAACACAATATTCACCTTTGAAATTGACAAAGGAGTAGAGGGGAAGGGAGAAACTACTCAGAGAGGATGTAAATGTGGTTAAATGTGAGAGAGAGGACAGCAAGGAGGTGGAGGACACCCTCAGGTGGTTGGCAGAGGCGAACAGGAGGAGAGTCTGTGACCAGCATGATAGAAGGACAGAGGGAAAAAACAAAGAGCGGAAACATGTAAAAAACATGTTGAAGTAGTACACAAGTATCATCTGCATAGGAGCGATAGAAGGCAACAGGGAAAGGCAGTGAGATGGACCAGTGAGTGGGCGTCAAGTGAGAAAAAACAGAGAGCCGAGAGCGGAGCCCAGGGGTACAACGGTGCACTGAGAGTAATGAGCAGAGTGATACTCTCCAGGAAGCCAGAGGAAGTGAATGCCATTGAAAGAGTGGAGAGGAGAGCAGGCCTGCATATAGCCTACTGGCGGGTTCAGAGATCTGCACCACAGCGGGAAATTGAGAGTAAAACCTAAAATAGTAATTTATGACGTAAAATGATTGTACTATGTACTATGTACTCACACCTATTTGATGAAGGACATAGAGATCAATCTCACTCCTGGATATTTCCCCCCAGTATTAAAGTGACGAATGGCAATTAAATCACTGAGATTTCATGAACATAGAAAAGCTCCATTGAAAACAACCATCTTGAGCGATCCCCAGAGTGCTTCCACAACAACAACAGCAGGAGTAACAACAAAGGGATATGAACATTCATTATATTACTGTTTCACACACACAGTTGTGAGTAGGACCTATTTTGCCACAGTTCCGGACTCTGGTGACTTCTCGTGTGGGGATTTGCTGCTGTAATATACATGCACTGAATGTGTTAAAAAATTAAGAAGCATTTGTAAATGAGCCCTGTCAGTTGTTTGTTGCATTTACTCTGCATGTTCACACAGAGTTCATATTGTCATGCTGACATTCAAGCTACATTTCATTTTGTGGTGGTTAAATGTGAGATCAAGTCACCAAAGGTGAGTCATATGAATTGGATTCCTGTTGTAGCCCTGAAACTGCTCCATGTTGTAATGCCCGGGGTGTAGTGGATGAGAAGTCAGGCGCAGGAAGCAGAGAGTTCAGGGTAGTGCTAATATTTTAATGCACCACAACGGTGAACATACGCCAACCCAAACAAATGCCCCAAACACGGGGGACTTAAACAATACAGCAAAAAAAAAAAACACACGGGAAAAACCGTGACACACAGACGTGTACACATGTACAACGAAACAATCCCGCACAACCAGCAGGCGGGCCTGCTGGTAAATAAAGCCAACCAATCAGCCTAAAACAAACACAGGTGAAACCAATAAACAGAAAAGGGGAAAAAAGGATCAGTGGCAGCTAGTAGGCCGGTGACGACGACCGCCGAGCACCACCCGAACAGGAAGGGGAGCCACCTTCGGTAGAAGTCGTGACACATGTCCTCATTTCCTATCTCTTTCAGTCACATTTAACTCATATAGCAGTAGACTGGGAAACGAAATAATACAAAGAACACAGTCCTGCAAGATGGACAACGTTTTCTCACCCCTTCTTCTGCTAGGTTGCCAAAACAGAGATAGTTACCAAATTGTTGAAGCATGAAGTGCTTACAGCATCGCTCAGGGCTATGTTCAACCTTTTCTCTCTAGAATGGGGAGAGATGTCTGTTGAATTCTTCATTGTTTATAGGCCTAGTCAGTGAGGAGATTAACTGGGAGCAATTTTGCTTGGCGGAACAAGGGAGAGCCATAGGGGTGAGAATATCATTTACTCTCCAGACAAATCGCCCCCTTGTTCCTACCAGCAAAATATTCTGCACAAGTAGACATACTTTTTAGAAAATGAACTGGTCATCAAATGGTCATAAAGACATATTTGTTCAAGTTAACATTATTTTCAGGTTATATGGTATTATTGATCATAATCTTCACAATCTTAAAATGACATTCATTATTCATTCCCCATTGTTTTTCTTTTAAACAGGCACTAATGCAAAGTTAGGGAGGGTGCACTGAGGTATGATAGCACCATCAAGGTCCACATTGAGATATGAAAGTGATTAATGCAATTGACTAAATGACAGAGAGGAACATATCCATTAAACCTCTTGTGGGACAGGTGTTAGCTTGAGTGACAAGTCACAATTATACCCCGACTAACAAGGGACACTCACCCAGAGTAAAACTAATGAATTCCTCTGAGATTTCAGCTCAGGAAAAAATGAATAAAAATTGATGCAAAAATGTTTTATTCTGTGAAAGTCAGTCACTGTGTAGATGTAAATCACAGTGTTGAATGTGTTTTAGTGACAACAGAACCTAGAAGTTACTCTAAAACTCTTCAATCTACATTAAATACCTGCAGCCTTCATTACGCTTTTGTTGCTGATATCAAAACATAGTTGTGAACTTCTGAATTCGTACTCATTGTGATGCAACATATTCCTATTGATGTCAGCTGCTTTGGAAGTGTTGCAGTCTCGCTCCTGTCATTCTGTCTCGAAAGCAGGTGTTTGACAGATGATAGGTCTAGCTAAGTCAGGTAAAGAATGCTCCAGATCCCAGTAATGAGGTACTGTAACGTCTCTCGTCGGAAGGCATGGCCCAAAACGCAGCGTGGTAAGTGTTCATGATTCTTTATTACTCAAAAAACACTCAAACAGAATAACAAAGTGAAAAAACGAAACAGTTCTGTCAGGTGCAGACACTAAACAGAAAATAACTTCCCACAAAACACAGGTGGGGAAAAGGCTGCCTAAGTATGAATCCCAATCAGAGACAACGATAGACAGCTGCCTCTGATTGGGAAACCACACTCGGCCAAAAACAAAGAAATATAAAACATAGAAATAAATAAACTAGAACGCCCACCCTAGTCACACCCTGGCCTAACCAAAATAGAGAATAAAAGCCTCTCTATGGCCAGGGCGTGACAGGTACATGAGAGGGATTGTGTCTTTCTCCTTCATTTGACTTTAACACAAAAGTCTTTGAACAAAACTGTTTTGATTTTGTCTTGGATTTTCTTTGTTTCTTCTACTTAGAGGCAAAAGAGAAGGAAGTGTCTCAGAAAGGTCTCATAAGGTGTTTTCAATATTTTTCATTGCTTTTCATCTATTTCCCCATCTGGTTGAATATAAACAATGTGTTTTTCAGTGTACCTTTCTTTGCTGTGTTTCCAGACTAGAAAACCAGTGACATTTAAATTAGGCGATCATGGGAGATTGAATGGCTGTTTTGCAGATAGTATGGGCTTATGGGTAATGCTATTTGACATAAATCTCTGATCCACATCAACAAGAGAATAATCTATCCTTCATACTGCATAATACACCCTTAGTTATAATAGGTGGAAATGTTGAGTGCTGTTATGTAATGGACATTTAAACAACTAAATAAACTCAATCCTAATCACCAAATCTGTCATTACGCAAATCAAATTATTCAAATGGTCCATTATGCATCACACTTTGTTATTGGAATCGAACCAGGAATCTACAGTACAACAGATTCTGCTGTGAAGAAGTACAAAAAAACAAAGAGTAAAACAAAGAGTAAAAAAACAATGTCAGATTACTGTATCTTGGCTAATCATTGTTGGACCGTGGTTAAGAATGCATGATGATAGAGGAGAGTCCCAAACGGTCACTTTGTGAAACAGTGACTTTCTGTGACGTATGGACGTCAGATGAGGATACACACTAAGTAGACACACAAAGTGGCTTTCCAAATATCTCAATGACTCCTTCCTTGTTCGTACATATAGATTATTTTAATATCAAATGAATACCCTCAGACTTTCGTAAGTATTTGGAGTATTCGTTAAGGTATAGTAGTTAATTATTTATATGGCAAACACATGCAAGAATATTTTTTACATATAATTCTGTATTTGGAGATCAAGGGAGGGTAGGTAATTTCAAGTTTGATGTGTGATGTTGTACAGGTGCACTGATGCATTGCCATTCTCTGCCCTAGTTTATAACTCCTTTGTGGCTGATGTGTTTCTTTAGGACATGAATATTGCTTTGTGAGGCAGCCTCTGTGACCTAGACACAGGCACCTACTCCATTTGAACACACACACACACACACACACATTTGTCACGACTTCCGCCGAAGTTGGTTCCTCTCCTTGTTCGGGCGGCGCTCGGCAGTCGGCGTTGCCGGTCT
Organism: Salvelinus namaycush; assembly: GCF_016432855.1. NCBI lineage: Eukaryota > Metazoa > Chordata > Actinopteri > Salmoniformes > Salmonidae > Salvelinus > Salvelinus namaycush. The sequence goes on from NC_052345.1 coordinate 10,844,192, forward strand.
TCTAGCCATCATCGATCCACTTTTCATTTTCCATTTGTTTTGTCTTGTCTTCTCACACACCTGGTCTCAATTTCATTCATTGTATGTTGTGTATTTAACCTCTTTTCCCCCATGTTTTGTGCGGAATTGTTTATTGTAAGTGCATGTGCACATTTTCTCTGGTGTGCGACGGGTTTTATATCAATTTTTTTATTGTTCTGGTTTCCGGTGGTTTTATGAATGATACTGCTCCGTTGATTACCCAGTTTTACTCTCCTGCGCCTGACTTCCCTGCCTCCAGTAAGGCACTCCCTTACACATTTAACATTACATTTAAGAACACACACGCGCACACACGCACGCACACATGCCTATGCCTCCTCCATTTAGAATCTCCTCCATATCCGTGGGAAAATGAGCTAATAAACAGTTTCTCTTCCCACAGAACAATCTTATTAATAATTCACAGAGATAATGTATTTCTCTTAACTGACTGCCTGTCTGTGTAGCTAGGTTGAATATGGCCTTATGCTCTGCCTCTCATGCAGATTCATCTTGATAATGTTCCTTTTTTGTGTCATATTTAACCTCCATTTGTTAACTTCTTTGGGGCACCCCCCCTTCTCAATTTCCGCCTAAAGACATACCCTAATCTAACTGCCTGTAGCTCAGGCTCAGAAGCAAGGATATGCATATTCTTGGTATCATTTTAAAGGAAACACTCTGAATTTTGTGGAAATGTGAATTGAATGTAGGAGAATATAACACAATAGATCTGGTAGAAGAAAATACAAGGAATTAAACATACGTTTTCTGTTTTTTATTGTTGCTGCATCATCTTTCAAATGACCAAGAACAGCCAAACATACAGATAGGATGCTGTGGATGATTTGAATGAAGAACATAAGATGGCAACAATAGCTGAGCAAAGTTTTAGACAGATAACTTCAAAAATGAGTGAGCTACATGACATTGAGCATGAAGTCACCCAGGTGTCCCACACAAATGTACCCAAATGTACCCAAGTGGCCAAATTGGTACAGTGATACATTTTGAAGGAAAGAACTATAAACAAAATACATAAATGCTATTCTAACACACCCCCAAAAAATAAATATATATATGAAAAAAATAATTAAAATAAATAAATAATAATAAACAAACAAATAACAAGGGTAACTATTTACACATTTTCTATTTAGAATATTGTGAAGACCCTCAGTCCTCTACACAATATTGTGCTGCTGGTGCCATGGCCCATAGCAGTCTCTTTCTGCTGTAAAGCAGAGGCTTACTGAACAGGTGGTGCAGGTGATGGGGCATTTCCTGTGACAAAGCGCACAATGACGTCTCCCTACTGTGCCCTTTTTGCCCTGAGGCACATTCATGCCTGCAGAGATGAATCTGGGCAGGTGAACACCACTGGTTGTGGTGGTCACAGACTCTAGACTTTGTTTGAGCTTTTCCTGATTTATTCGCCATAATTTAAATATATAAACTTGTTGAAAATGCTATTGAATATGTACTGCTATGCGTTACACTCGTGGCTCCGTCAAGTAGGATTTGCAATGGCGAATTAACCTCTTTTACGCCAGAGTTTACGACAAAGGCTGGTCTTCAAACGTATAACCATTACATATTGCCGTTTACCTCAGCTCATTGGCTATCTTCCAAGCTAGATTTCAAGATGATTTCAAGACAGTCAATCAACAATAGACCGGTCCTACCATTGGTGCGCAATGAGGTCATTGATTGGTGTCTTCATATCGGTTTGTTTCAGTCAATACGTCCCGGGAAAAGAGCCATCATGTATGGTTGTGTTAGTAACAACCAGAGGATTGCAATGAAACCAACCATGACTGGATAAACGTTTGTTTAGTGTGTGTAATTACCACGAACGCTTCGTCCAAAGTTGAATGAGACGGAAATCACGACGCAACCGGTTTACAAATGTTTCGTGTTAGGCTATAAAATGGATTTTATCAAACAAAACGAACATTCACTGTGTAGTTAGGACACTTGGCATTGCCACCAGAGGAAGATCTTCAATGGTAAGCGATTTATTTTATTGTTATTTCTGACTTTCGTGACGCTAATGCTTGGTTGGAAAATGCTAGTAATACTTGTGTGTGTGGGGCGCCGTCCTCAGAAAAATCGCATGTTTGCTTTTGCAGCAAACCTTTTTGAAATCTGACACAGCGGCTGGATTAATAAGACGTTCATCTTTTAAATGATGTAAGATACATGTATTTACAAGAATGTTTAATAAAACGAATGGTGTATTTAAAATGTTAGCTCTCTGCAGTTTCACCGGATGTTGGCCTGGTGGGACGTTAGCGTCTCACCTACCCTAGAGAAGGTAAAGTGCAATTGCGCCACTTCTCAACTTCATATTCATCTTCTCCAGCACCAAACCAGTGTCTACATACTGTATGTGAAAACAGCACGTAAGTAAGGTCCTAAAAAAATGCTTCTCCATGACATCACAGGGTAGGATAAAAATTTAAAAAACTGTGATTTGCTCCCCACGTCACTGCATAGTGTTTGAAAATCAATGTTTTTGAAATGCTCATAAACATTGATGACGTCATCGGGTGAAACTTAAAACATTATATTTTTTTTTTTACAAAACTTAGAAATGCGCTTTTTTTCTAATATTTTGATATTAGTATTGTGCGGTAGATAATGAAAATGTGGTGGAGTTGCCCTTCAACTTTTTTATTTAATAAAGATGCCAGTCGTCTTCCTGGTGGCTCGCCAAGCGTTTCTCCTCTTTTATTATCAAAGGCCAAAAGTACAGGGGGAAGCGAGAGAGAGAAAAGGGAGATGGAGGAGGATGAGAAGAAGTATTTTGCTGGGGACACCATATGGCACACACATAACATGAGTGAAAACCAGCAGAGCCATGAGCCGAGGCAAGAAGAATGATGGATTGTGTCGAGGTTAAAAGCAAAGGAAGTGAAGAAATAAGTTGTCTAAAAAACACATCTTCATGATTTCATTCATTTTACCAAGAGGCACTGGAGCTTGTTATGTTCTTAATGGTGTCATCTGACTCTTTTTCTCTTTGCTCGCGCCGCTGTCATAGCTGCAGAATAGAGTTGGAATGATCCATTTAGTACTTGGGGTGGGTTCACAACCTCTTTCCTTGTATAGTCCCGAACTCTCCCCATCAACCGCCCACTGCGGCAAGAGTGGTCATGGTTTGCGGCCTTGGTCAGGGGTCTGTTTTCCTAGCCTCTGGTCCAGCAGAGTGAACCCAACCAGTGGAAGGTTGCCAGACTGGATTTGTCTGAATTACCCCTTTTGTGCTGTGCTGGTGGTATCGGGGTAGGCAGGGTGTTCAAAATAAAATAAATGACCAGGATGGTTGCGTTCCCATGGAGTTCTGCTAGTCTCTACATAGTGGAATCTCAGAGGAATTTCAATTGCCTGAGCAGCATGGAGCTGGAACTAGGAATCTAAAAATGAAGGGGGAGTTGGCATCGAAATGACAAAGATAGTTTGTTTCTGAAATAGTCTTGTTACCTGCGCATAGTCATTATACATCCATGTTCTGTGGCTGGTAACTGTCTTCATGTGATAACTTAAACTTCGATGAACGTAAGATCATCCACCCCCTTTCTGCTTTCGTAACCTCTTACAGATTGGACCCTTTTTTTCAATTTTCGCACAAAATGACATACCCAAATCTAACTGACTGTAGCTAAGGACCTGAAGCAAGGATATGCATATTCTTGACACCATTTGAAAGGCAACACTTTGAAGTTTGTGGAAAATGAAATGAATGTAGGAGAAAATAATACATTAGATCTAGTAAAAGATAATACAAAGAAAAAAACATGTTTTTACTGTTTTATGTTCCATCATCTTTGAAATGCAAGAGAAAGGCCATGATATCACCTAGGAATCCAGGTGCAATTTAGATATTGGCCAATAGATGTCAGCAGTGTATGTGCAAAGTTTTAGACTGATTCAATGAACCATTGAATTTCTGTTCAAGATGTTGTGTCAAGACTGCCCAAATGTGCCTAATCGGTTGTCACGATCGTCTTGACGTGGAAGAGAGGACCAAAACGCAGCGTGTGAAAAATACATTCTTTTTAATTATAACGACGAAAGAAAAAACTGACGATCCTGAAGCTATTTAAACTAATCGTGCTGACACTAAACACTACACAATGACATAGACAATTACCCACAACAGCCCAATGCCTATGGCTGCCTTAAATATGGCTCCCAATCAGAGACAAATGAATGACAGCTGTCTCTGATTGAGAACCATTCAGGCAACCATAGACATACCTAGAAACCTACACTCAACACTAACTCATAACCTCTAACAAACCCCCTAGACACTACAACCACCCATGACAAGACAAAAACACAAACATCCCCCCTGTCACACCCTGACCTAACCAAAATATTACAGAAAATAAAGATAACTAAGGGCAGGGCGTGACATCGGTTTATTAATACATTTTCAAGTTCATACCTGTGCACTCTCCTCAAACAATAACATTGTATTCTTTCAATGTAATAGTTACTGTAAATTGGACAGTGCAGTTAGATTAACCTGTCTAGCCCCAGCGTTCCGCTAGCGGAACTCCTCCCACATTCCACTGAAAAGGCAGAGAAAATTCCAAAAATATTCCAAAAATATTTTTTAGAAATATTTAACTTTCACACATTAACAAGTCCAATACAGCAAATGAAAGGTACACATCTTGTGAATCCAGCCAACATGTCCGATTTTTAAAATGTTTTACAGCGAAAACAGCACGTATATTTATGTTAGCTCACCACCAAATACAAAAAAGGACAGACATTTTTCACAGCACAGGTAGCATGCACAAAGCCAACCTAACTAACCAAGAACCAACCAAACTAACCAACAAACAACTTCATCAGATGACAGTCTTATAACATGTTACACAATAAATCTATGTTTTGTTCGAAAAATGTGCATATTTGAGGTATAAATCAGTTTTACATTACAGATATATAATTTTTGACTAACCTTGATATTCTTCATCAGATGACAGTCCTATAACATCAGGTTATACATACACTTATGTTTTGTTCGAAAATGTGCATATTTAGAGCTGAAATCAGTGGTTATACATTCTGCTAACGTAGCTACTATTTCCCACAACGTTCGGATATTTTTCTGACACTTTTTCTGACACACATATTCTGACCAAATAGCTATTCATAAACATAACTAAAAAATACATGTTGTATAGGAAATGATAGATCCATTAGTTCTTAATGAAATCGCAGTGTTAGAATTAAAAAAAATAACTTCATTACGACATCCAGCTTCGGTATAGCTAGAGTACCCAAACGTTGGGCGCCGACGACTAGTTCACATGCACGACAGATATATGAAATAGCATCATAAAATGTTTCTTACTTTTGCTGATCTTTCATCAGAATGTTGGACAAGGGGTCCTTTGTCCAGAACAGTCGTTGTTTGGATTTAGAACGGCCACTTTCCCTCTCGATTTAGCAAGCGCACTAGCCAAGTGGCACGAATCGCTCCATCGTCAACAAAGTCAGAGAACGGAACACGGCAAAACTCCCGAAATTTTTTTAATAATCTGATTAAACTATATTGAAAAAACATACTTTACGATGATATGGTCACATGTATCAAATAAAATCAAAGCCGGAGATAGTAGTCGCCTATAACGGCAGCTAAACAGAAGGTAAATCCAGGTACCACCTCGCGCTCTCCAGAAAACCGGAAATGGGGGACACGTCATACAAAGAGCTTGTATTCCACTTCAGACCAAGATAAACACTAAATTTCTTCTCTCACCGCCTCTTGACATCCAGGGGAAGGTGTTTGACGTGCATGTATACTCATACGTATCATGCCCATTTATAGGCAGGAAGTAGAACAGAGCATCGATTTCAGACTTTCCACTTCCTGCTCAGGAAGTTTGTGCCAAATGAGTTCTGTTTGACTCACAGATATAATTCAAACGGTTTTAGAAACTAGAGAGTGTTTTCTATCCAATAGTAATAATAATATGCATATTGTACGAGCAAGAATTGAGTACGAGGCCGTTTGAAATGGGCACCTTTTATCTGGCTACTCAATACTGCCCCTGCAGCCCAAACAGGTTAATAAGACTGCCAATCAGATATCATTTTTAGCAACAGTTTACATGTCCTTAATCACTGTAACTGTACTGCCTTTCACTTTCCATCAGCAGTTTCTGATCTGAATTTCACTTTCAGACTAAAGTTCAGCCTAGAAGCTGGTAGGAGCTTGTAGCCCGTCAGACTTGATGAGGTGTCATTAGAGAGAGAGTTAGAATGATTGATATCTTCAAATGGAAGTGTGGCGGTGAGAAAAGGCAACGTTTCCCCCTCAGACAGACGTCTGTATTAATAAAACATTAGTAGGAATAAATCACCAGCTCTGTCTGTGCCCTCGGAGGTACTTAATGATTGTTGTTTTACCTCACGTAGGTATAAGTGTTTAGATGCACTACTAATACTTCTAAAAGTCCTAAAAGGAAAAACTCCTGTGAACTTTACCCACATGTCACATTTCAACAAACATCTGTTCCGTCCTTGATTGCTAGGCAGCAAAACTTCTTCTGTGTATAATTATTTTCCCGCCTAGCTATGTTTTTCATACATCGATTTGACATTTCAATCATTCGTCATTTGCTCACAGGTTTCTAAAAATATTTTCATTAATTTGGGTGTGAAAGGAATCATTATGGTAGTGGGTGACACAATGTTTTAACAGCTCTCTGGCGGTGATATTGCGGGAGCTTGACGTTTTGTTTACTGGGAAAGCATTTGGAGGTAATTAGTTGTGCAAATATTTCCGATTTAATCTATATTCATTGTCCCGACTTGCTGTCTCTTTGTATTGTGCCTTTGCATGATAAACAGAGTAGTAACAATGAGGAATTGAATTCTGTCTGCACAGCACCGTTCTGAATCTAAAGTAGATTCCCACACTAGCTGAAACAATTACAATGTGAAAATGTCTGTTTTTGTCAAAACTTCCAACTCATGTGTAGCCTAATTAGCCATGTTTCTCATACATTACACAGGACCATTTCCTTTCCTATATGGATAATGTGGACTGTGTGTCCTGAATAATAATGTTTTTTAAAGTAATGTTCAAGGTACTGTAATAGAGGTAAATGTGATTGTTTTAATAAAGCCTATGACCAAAAGCTACAATAGAAATGGACAGAGTGTACCCTCAAAACTCATAAGATAAAATATCCTGATTATTAGATACGTCATGCGAACAGCCAGATTACATCTGAGGTGTGCTTACAAAGAGGAAATGACAACAAAACCTCTCTCCTCGTCACTCCATTCATTTGGAGTGTTTCATCATTCTATAATTTCCTATTCCATTTGTATTCATCAGGCCTCTCAAATCCTCAGTGACAGAAAAGGACTCCCACTGGTCTCTCTGAAAGGATGATCATCATCAGAAGTTTATCACAGTGTAATGATGGGGATGAGAGTCGGTACGAGGCAGGGAGGAGGGAAGCCATAATAGAAAGAGATTGGAGTGGTGGCTACGGTGGCAGAGCTCACAGCTCACCGTAATGTAAAAAGGACATTGTTGGAGAGCCGCCACCATACATTAAATAAAGTGCAATCCTGTACTCACTGTGGGTTAACATGACAATCTTCATGAGGAGGGGACCGTGGCAAACCCCCATGTGGGAAAACAATGGGCCTCATTCAAATCCAACCCAATCAGATAAGCCATAAACCAAACACATACACACGCACAAAGACTCGTACACACGCACAAAGACGCACACACAACCTGAAAAGCCATGAAATGGCATGTAGCTTTGAGTTTTACCACGCCATTGAAAATATGTTTTCCTGAGGACCTCTGTCTTTTTAAGTGACGTTGGTGAACTGTTATAGAAGCAGGTAGGTAGAGAGGGATGGTGAACTGTTATAGAAGCAGGTAGGTAGAGAGGGATGGTGAACTGTTATAGAAGCAGGCAGGTAGAGAGGGATGGTGAACTGTTATAGAAGCAGGTAGGTAGAGAGGGATGGTGAACTGTTATAGAAGCAGGCAGGTAGAGAGGGATGGTGAACTGTTATAGAAGCAGGCAGGTAGAGAGGGATGGTGGAGGAGTGTTATGGATTTTTATGAATAATGACTAAATTATGTATACATTTGACTTAGAATTATAACTAAACAGAATACTACTATGTTACTGTATGGATGTATGAATCTTATTATAATCATAATGCTGAATATAATGTGTATAATTTTAATCAAGAATTGGAACAAGGAATGTCTGTTCCTTGTTAGAAAGAATGGCGTTATCATCAGACAGGCTGGAATTATGTGTTCCTTACAGGAAATTCTGTCTCTACCCAGGGAGGGGAGAGACCTTGGGCTGGTTGTAGATTGTTTAACAGGTGGCAGACAATGTAAGGAGGCTGTGAACTGTATTGCCATTGTATCCGAGAGGAGGAAGGACATTTTAAAACCTATGACGTCATTATTATTATATAACCTGATGTAAAATGTACTATGATCAGTACTCTCGAGAATAAACGCTATTGATTGATTGATTTTGAGACTGGTTTCTGTCCATTTTATGCAAATAAGTATCTTACAAATTCTTATGTATGGGCAGAGTGTTTTAATTGAATTGATTGATGAACATATAGGAATTCAATTCCTTTAACAATGAGGAGGGATGGAAGAAGGCTATTCGTCCCTGGTCACAATCAATTCCATTGAGTTACAACTAGTAACAGATGATATCCATGTACTGTACCTAACTGATTCGGGTCATGAGTTTGTCCTCGTCTGCTGTGCTTTGCTCTGTAAAATATTATCCACGTCGCTGTGAACACATGGCAATTCCCTCTGTCTATACAGAGCCATCAGAGTATTGCTGTGTCATGAACATTCACATTCACGCTGGAAACATTGCCTTCTCACTCTCCAAATGGAAAAGTATAGGCCTAGTATATCTCTACTGGGGATGGTGAGAACAGCTTGTTGGACACACACACACACACACCAGAGTCCAGTGTCCCCACAGCGATGCTCTATTCCCTGTAGACTCCTTATCTGAAATGACATTATGCATTAGATATGGCACGGCCACACAGAGAAGTGTCCCTCACCATGGGATAAAGAGCTGTGAAGATTAACCTCAAACCACAAAGGAGTTCCTTACTGGGTGTCAATAAGGCTGTTCAAAGGGTCTTTCTCTTAACGCTTATAAGGTTATTTAGTTGAAGTGTTAGGCAGACATTTTACACTGTTTACTATAAGTGCCAAGGCAACATAAGAGGCTATTTTGTTCATACAGCAATTTCTTTAAAAGGGCAAATGGGACTGGGTTGAGTAAACGCATGTCATTATCCAGAAGTGAGTCAACAGTTTACTGTGGAGGGGCTCCTTGGTGATACAAGTGCCAGAGCAAGATCCTTTAATTAATCTTAACATGTTGTATCAACATGGCTGTGCCTCTTTGACACTCTTGCGCTCTCTCTCTCTCACACACACACACGGGCAGGCATACACACACACACACACACACACACACACACACATGTGATACGATAACAAACACTCTTACACACACAGCAAATCCACCCGCCCCCACTTAATTAAAGAAGCCTATTCAAATCAAATGTTATTTGTCACATACACGTGTTTAGCAGATGTTATTGCTGGTGTAGCGAAATGCTTGTGTTTCTAGCTCCAACAGTGCAGTAATATCTAACAAGTAATATCTAACAATACACACAATCTAAAGTAAAGGAATGGAATTAAGAATATATAATTTGGACGAGCAATGTCAGCGCGGCATAGACTAAGATATAGTAGAATCGGATAGAATACAGTATATACATATGAGATGAGTAATGCAAAATATGTAAACATTATTAAAGTGAGAGAGCCCTACGGTCACGGGCAGTGCAGTTGTCGTACAAGGCGGTGATACAGCCCAGCAGGATGCTCTCAGTTGTGCATCTGTAAAAGTTTGTGAAGGTTTTAGGTGCCAAGACAAATTTCTTCAGCCTCCTGAGATTAAAGAGGCGCTGTTGCACCTTCTTCACCACACTGTCTGTGTGGGTGGACCATTTCATTTTGTCAGTGATGTGTACGCCGAGGAACTTGACGCTTTCCACCTTCTCCACTGCGGTCCCATCGATGTGGATAGAGGGGTGCTCCCTCTGCTGTTTCCTGAAGTTCACTATCAGCTCCTTTGTTTTGTTGACGTTGGGTGAGAGGTGTCTCGTCATTGTTGGTAATCAGGCCTACTGCTGATGCGTTGTCTGCAAACTTGATGATTAAGTTGGAGGCATGCGTGGCCACGCTGTCATGGGTGGAAAGGGAGTACAGGAGGGGGCTGAGCATGCACCCTTGTGCGTGCTCAGCGTTGAGGATCTGCGAAGTGGAGGTGTTGTTTCCTACTTTGCCCACCTTGTGGCAGGCCGTCAGGTAGTCCAGGACCCAGTTGCACAGGTTGGGGTTCAGACCCAGGGCCTCAAGCTTAATGATGAGCTTGGAGGGTGCTAGGGTGTTGAATGCTGAGCCATTGTCAACGAATAGCATTCTTATATAGGTATTCCTCTTGTCCAGATGGGATAGGGCAGTGCGATGGAAATTGCATCGTCTGTGGCTCTATTGGGGCGGTAAGAAAATTGAAGTGGATCTAGTGTGTCAGGTAAGTTAGAGGTGATATGATCCTTGACTAGCCTCTCAAAGCACTTTATGATGACAGAAGTGAGAGCTACGGGGCGAGAGTCATTTAGTTCAGTTACCTTTGTTCCTGTACCCAAGAAAGCAATGGTGGACATCTTGAAGCATGTGGGAACAACAGACTGGGATAAGGAGAGATTGAATATATCCGTAAGCACTCCAGCCAGCTGGTCTGCGCATGCTCTGAGGACGCGGCTAGGGATGCCGTCCGGGCCAGCAGCCTTGCGAGGGTTAACACGCTTTAATTTCTTACTCACATTGGCCATGGAGAAGGAGAGCCCACAGTCCCTGGTAGCGGGTTGCGTCGGTGGCACTGTGCTATCCTCAAAGTGGGCGAAAAAGGTGCTTAGCATGTCCAGAAGCAAGCTGGTTTTCTTTTGTAGTCTGTGATTGCCTGTAGAGGCTGCCACATACGCCTAGTTTCTGAGCGTTTGTACTTTGTCTCGATACTGATGTTTTAGCTGTTTGATTGCCTTACGGAGGGAATAACTACACTGTATTCGGCCATATTCCCAGTGACCTTACCATGGTTAAATGCGATGTTTCACACTTTCAGTTTTGTGTGAATACTGCCATCTATCCATGGTTTCTGGTCGGGTAGGTTTTAATAGTCACAGTGGGTACAATGTCTCCAATACACTTCCTGCTCAACTCAGTCACCGTATCAATGTATTCGTCTATGTTTTTCTCTGAGGCTACCCGGACCATATCCCAGTCCGCGTGATCAAAACAATCTTGAAGTGTGGATTCCAATTGGTCAGACCAACGTTGAATAGTCCTTAGCAAGGGTACTTCCCTTTTCCGTTTCTGCCTATAGGAAGGGAGGAGCAAAATGGAGTCATGTTCTGATTTGCCGAAGGGAGGGCGGGGGAGGGTCTTGTAGGCATCCGGAAGTTGGAGTAGCAGTGGTCAAGTGTTTAAGCAGTGCGAGTACTAAAGTCAATGTGTTGATAGAACTTTGGTAGCATTTTCTTCAAATTTGCTTTGTTATAATCACCAACGTCAGGATTTGTGGTTTCCAGTTTGCATAAAGTTCAGTGAAGTTCCGATTGGGGAAAGTCATATTCCTGGTCGTAATGCTGGTAATCCTGGTGAGTTACCGTCACTCTGATATCCAAAAGTTTTTCCCGACTATATGTAATAACACAAGAAAATGTCCTGGGCTAATAATGTTAGAAATAACACATAAAAAATGAAATACTGCAAAGCTTCCTAAGAGCTTGAAGCACAGCAGCCCTATCCGTAGGCACCATGTTCCCATGTGGGTCTTGAATAAGGTTAAGTAGAAATACTTACACTGAATTTCACCTCTCTATGTGCCCACTTTGAATGCTAAGGAGTTATGGCATCACATGCTATTTGACAGACTGCTGGACTGTGAGTGTGCGTTAGACCTGGACAGCTGTCTAGCCCATAATGAAATGCGATGGATACAGTGCCTTGCATAAGTATTCACCCACCTTGGCATTTTTCCTATTTTGTTGCCTTCAACCTGGAATTAAAATAGATTTTTTTAGGGATTTGTGTCATTTGATTTACACAACATGCCTACCACTTTGAAGATGCAAAATATTTTTTATTGTGAAACAAACAAGAAATAAGACAAAAGAGCTGAAAACTTGAACATGCATAACTATTCACCCTTACAAAGTCTATACTTTGTAGACCCACCTTTTGCAGCAATTACAGCTGCAAGTCTCTTGGGATAGGTCTCTATAAGCTTGGCACATTAAGCCACTGGGATTGTTGCCCATTCTTCAAGGCAAAACTGCTCCAGCTCCTTCAGGATGGATGGGTTCCTGCTGGTGTACAGCAATCTTAACGTCACAGATTCTCAATTGGATTGAGGTCTGGGCTTTGACTAGGCCATTCCAAGACATTTAAATGTTTCCCCTTAAACCACTCAAGTGTTGCTTTAGCAGTATGCTTAATGTCATTGTCCTGCTGGAAGGTGAACCTCCATCCCAGTCTCAAATCTCTGGAAGACTAAATCAGGTTTACCTCAAGAATTTCCCTGTATTTAGCGCCATCCATCATTCCTTCAATTCTGACCAGTTTCCCAGTCCCTGCCGATGGAAAAACATGGTGTTCTCAGGGTGATGGGAGGTGTGTGCAAGACATAGCATTTTCCTTGATGGCCAAAAAGCAAAATTTTAGTCTCATCTGACCAGATTACCTTCTTCCATATGTTTGTGGAGTTTCCCACATGCCTTTTGGCAAACACCAAACGTGTTTGCTTATTGTTTTCTAAAAGCAATGTCTTTTTTCTGGCAACTCTTCCGTAAAGCCCAGCTCTGTGGAGTGTACGGCTTAAAGTGGTCCTATGGACAGATATTCCGATCTCTGCTGTTGAGCTTTGCAGCTCCTTCAGGGTTGTCTTTGGTCTCTTTGTTGCCTCTCTGATTAATGCCCTCCTTGTTTGGTCCGTGAGTTTTGGTGGACGGCCCTCTCTTGGTTGGTTTGTTGTGGTGCCATATTCTTTCCATTTTTTATAATGGATTTAATGGTGCTCCGTGGGATGTTCAACCCTGATCTGTACTTCTCCACAACTTTGTGCCTGACCTGTTTGGAGAGCTCCTTGGTCTTGCTTGGTGGTGCCCCTTGCTTAGTGGTGCTGCAGACTCTGGGGCCTTTCAGAACAGGTGTGTATATATATATATATACTGAGATCATGTGACAGATCATGTGACGCTTAGATTGCACACAGGTGGACTTTATTTAATTAATTATGTGACTTCTGAAGGAATTGGTTGCACCAGATCTTATATAGGGCTTCATAGCAAAGGGGGTGAATACATATGCACGCACTACTTTTCAGTTGTACATTTTGTAGACATTTTTTTAATTTTTCGAAACAAGTTATTTTTTAAATTTCACTTTTCCAATATTTACTATTTTTTGTAAGTTCATTACATGAAATCCAAATAAAAATCAATTTAAATGACATGTTGTAATGCAACAATTTAGGAAAAAAGCAAAGGGGGGTGAATACTTTTGCAAGGCACTGTACGTGGCATGCTGAAAATCAAGGAGCACAGCACACAGGACCATGCCGAACGAATCACAGCCACTAATGAGACTTAATAGTCTTAATTCTCCTCCCTCCATATTACATCCTTTATTTTGTAGTCCATACTCAGAGTTATACAGTTAATTAGAGCCTCTAAACAACAGGAGGCCTGATGTTTAGGTATTTTGACGTGCCTAAGGAGATAATAGTAGCTTGGAGGATTGTGATTTGAGCCGGTTAGTTGTTGCAGACGTGTTATTTACATGAAAGGATTGCAGAAGCAGTGAAAACCTACTTTGGAAAAATATTTCAAAGAATTAGGTGAAATGATTTTAGAAAATGACATGTTCTTTGAGTGGGGTTGAGTTTGTTGTGGAATAGAATTTTCAAACAACACAGAAATAAAAGAACACTGTGGTTTATCTTGCTATGGAACAAAAAAAAATACATGTACTCCATTATTCAACACTATACCTTCTCAAATGTGCATTTACGTGCCTTAATATGTTATTTTAACTCCAATGGTACTTGTCAGCAGAGTAGAAATTTGACAAGCTTCTTCTTATTAGCTAACTTCTGAAATAGTCACGTTTTCATTTTTGAGTGATCTATTGAGAATAAAGAAAAGCTACTTAACGTATACACGTTGTCAGATCCTTCGGAGCCCAATCTTATTCATTAACAACCCATGTTCCAATTCTCTCCACTGCAGAAATCTCAGAGAGAGGGAGAAGAAAGGAGCAGAGCTTTCACATCATCTTATTATCATGCTCAATTGAATTGCTAAGTGAAAAGGCTGTTTTATCAAAATCAGAACATGGGCCAATTTGTGTTTTATCTTTTCCTCTCCAAGGCTGTGACCTTTTAGACTTCTAATTGGTTAATAAAGAGTCTCTCTAACACACGAGTATTGCAACTTCACTAGATGACTGTTCAATTAGAGTACTGTAAAGATACCTGAGGTTTAAATTACCTTTATATAGTGTATATGTTCTCTTGTATCACGGAAATAAATGTTTTAAAACGTTCATATGCCCTTTAGTGCCATTAGACCTACAGTTTGGGTAACCCCTATCTATCTCTCCAAAGCTCAATGGTATACACAGTACAGTTGATACCATAGCACTCAGCTAACCTTACTTATTTCTTTATGCTGTTGTGATGGATCATATATTGAACCTTGGTCATCTGCATGACTCAAGAGCAGACTGCCTAGCCTTTAGCTCTAGGGGCTAACTTATCGGTCTTTAGTGGCTGTCCCCACTACACTGTAGAAATAACTGACCTCAAATCTGCACAAATCAACATAGCGCTAGCTGTGAACCTCCATAGTGATCGCCCTACAACCCTGCGAGCGTATCCCAGACCTAGTCAGCTTTTCTGGGGTGACTCATCGGATGTGCCCTGTGAGGTCGCTGGATGACCATGAATGTCGGAATGAATCATACCATGCAACTAATGGCAGAACTGTTTGTTAAGGCTGCCTGGGACTGGGTGATGCCGACTGTGTAGAAGTGACCCATGCCAGGCCTGAATGATCCAATGGATAGACCTACAGGGCATGTGTTCAATCATGACAGCTAAAAAGTGACTTTCTGCATGACTGAGTCAGCATGTTTTCCAATTTACATCAACTGTGTATTATCTAACATCAAACTTTCACTGAGATACAGTATGCTGCCCTAATATGGACACCATAGCAATATTCAGTATAACATTTTTGTTGATTCTGGCTTAGTTGTGTTTTTAATGAGATGTTTTTTTATTCTTAAGGTTTTTTCTAACCAACAGGGCTCTTTTGAATTGTAAATATGGAGTTATATATTCATTTTCTGCCATTTAAATCATTTACAGATTTGCCTTCAGTACCATGTCGCTCAACAGGGGAAGATAATGAAAATAAATCTGTGACAGACCGACAGACTATGTTACTGTAAGTGTTTTAAACACACTGTTTTCATCCCCTCTGTGATTCGCTAACATCTCTCATTGTTTACTCTGGAAAGACATAAATATTAAAAAGTGCAGGGAGCAACAACTGCCAAAGCGATTCTCCAAAATGGCTGATCAATCATAAAGAGTCGCAAATAGCAATAATGGATGGCGTCGTGGCTGGCGGGAATGTGGGAGAGGATTGGCATGGTAACGCACACCAGCCGTCATCTACCACCCTGACTTTGCCTTATCAGGATGTTAATGCTGGCGGGTGGCCCCCGCCAAGTCGAGCCGCGTTATTAGTGTGCCGTATCACATTGAGCCAATGGATCACTTAGTTGATGGATGACAGCGACCATTCCCCCCGGTGTCACCTGCTGAGGGAGAAACCATATCTCAACGCAGGCCACTAAAAGGACAACATATTGAATTTTTAATTGCACCTGACAGATGCTATGACTACACCGGCACACTATCGGTAACACACCATTTTGAAAAGGGTCATCTTTATTTTTTCCAACACCTCTATATTGGATACAGCTTGGTGACTGACAGGAAGAACAAAGTTGAAAAAATATAATTACAATTTTAAGAGATGCGGCTCAGAGTTAATCAAGTGTCCTGCTGTCGCCTCATCGTGTCACCTCTAAGGAAGATTCACAATGACACACACTGGTATGCCTGTTGTTAAGAGAGATTCCCTCCCTTCTTCTTTCCCTCACCTATTCTCTGCGTGACAGGGGGAACAGAGAAAAAGACCAGAACTGTGAAAAAGAGAAAAAAGAGGAGAAGTTGAGAAAAGACAAACTCCAAACTAATTCCTGTCCCTCATTTGATGAATAAAGTAGAATATGTCTCAGTAACCACAAATTATATGTCAGTGGTTAAATTAAATGGGAAATTGAAAGTGTTTTGGATTTGTTGCAGGAGGTGTTCGGTCAGAGAAGACATTGAAGATGAATGTAATTGCAGTTTGAAGAATATATTTAGACCATTCCGTTGTCTTGCTACTTCTGTTGTAGTGTACTCTCTACTTATGGCCTTGTTTTTAGCCTCTCTTGGGTAGGGGGCAGTATTTTCACGTCTGGATGAAAAGGTTCCCAGAGTAAACTGCCTGCTACTCAGGCCCAGATGCTAAGATATGTATATTATTAGTAGATTTGGATAGAAAACACTCTGAAGTTTCTAAAACAGTTTGAATGATGTCTGTGAGTATAACATAACTCATATGGCAGGCAAAAACCTGAAAAAAAATCCAACCAGGAACTGGGAAATCTGAGGTTTTTAATTTTTCAACTCTTTGCTTATCCAAGATACAGCGGAAATGGGGTCATGTTTCACTTCCTAAGGCTTCCACTAGATGTCAACAGTCTTTAGAGCCTTATTTGAGGCTTCTACTTTGAAGTGGGGGCGAATGAGAGGGGAATGAGTCAGAGAGAGCCACGAGCTGTGTCAGAGAGCCACGAGCTGACCAGGCGCGTTCACGTGAGAGAGTTAGCTTGCGTTCCATTGCATTTCTGAAGACAAAGGAATTCTCCAGTTGGAACATTATTGAAGATTTATGTAAAAAAAAATCCTAAAGATTGATTCTATACATCGTTTGACATGTTTCTATGGACTGTAACAGAACCTTTTGACTTTTCGTCTGCACCTAGTGATCGCGCGTCATGAATTTTGATTACTGGGCTAAACGCGCTAACAAAAAGGAGTTATTTGGACATAAATAATCGACATCATCGAACAAAACAAACATTTATTGTGGAACTGGGATTCCTGGGAGTGCATTCTGATGAAGATCATCAAAGGTAAGTGAATATTTATAATGCTATTCTGACATCTGTTGACTACACAACATGGTGGATATCTCTTTGGGTTGTGTTGGTCTCTGAGCGCTGTACTCAGATTATTGCATGGTGTGCTGACACAGAGGTTGCATTAAGGAGAAGTGGATCTAAAATTCAATGCATAACAGTTGTATCTTTTAGCAATGTTTATTATGAGTATTTCTGTAAATTGATGTGGCTCTGCAAAAACACCGGATGTTTTGGAACTACTGAACATAACGCGCCAATGTAAACTCAGATTTTTGGATATCAATATGAACTTTACCGAACAAAACATACATGTATTGTGTAACATGAAGTCCTATGAGTGTCATCTGATGAAGATCATCAAAGGTTAGTGATTCATTTTACCTCTATTTCTGCTTTTTGTGACTCCTCTCTTTGGCTGGAAAAATGGCTGTGTTTTTCTATGACTTGGATCTGACCTAACATAATCGTTTGGTGTGCTTTCGTCATAAAGCCTTTTTGAAATCGGACACTGTGGCTGTATTTACAACAAGTGTATCTTTAAAATGGTGTAAAATACTTGTATGTTTGAGGAATTTTAATTATGGGATTTCTGTTGTTTTGAATTTGGCGCCCTGCAGTTTCACTGGCTGTTGACGAGGTGAGACGCTACCGTCCCACATACCCTAGAGAAGTTAAACCCTAGTCTACTTATGTCTTCTACCCTGATGAACACTGTGCATTAGACCATAACAAAGCCCCCGTACATCTCCAAACCTGGTCTCATATCACATCTTCCTGCATTTTTTCTGGCACCTACTCTTTACTACTCTTTTAGTATTTGTCCTATGATAATGTACCGTGAGAGACTTTGAAGTCTCTGGCCAGAAGTTCACGTTTCAAAGTTGAAGGGAGAGAAAAGGAAAGACATATCTCACCACTCAAGACTGGAGATAAGATGGAGTCAGAGAGAGAGAGAGTGTCTGGGTCCGCCAGGCCTGGCTTGTGCTTTTATCCTTCTTCCTCACAGTGTGCACGCTCAAACCCCCACCAAGGATTCTCCTGGGCAGCCAGATAGCCCTTGAGGTAAGTCAAGTGAATCAAACGCTATCTCCAGCCTGAGAGCCAGTTGCACCATGGGAAGGGAAAAAAGGGCGACCGTAATGTCATGTAAAAGAAGGAAGATCTGCAGCTTGTGCCCTCACTCTGGAAATGTCAAACATATAGAGCAGGTATAGAAAGCATCGAGAGAACACTTTTGATGACACTTTAGAGTTCCTGTTTGCCAGGGATTAGGGTTGTATTATTCTGACTCTAATCTGTTGTTGAAATGGAAAAAGTGTTCATGACAAGTGATTATGAAGTGGAATGCGACCACATAAAGAATTCAGATCAAGATGGAAGAATGTTGTGTTGGGATGTGCCACGTAATGGGAACATGTGGAAACTAGTGCATTTCTGTTGGTGTGAAAGGTTACATCTTACAAATATATACGAAAAGCAGCTATTTCTCTTGAGATGGTTTAGTTAAATGAAAATAAATATTGACTGTGCTGTGTACGTTTCAGGTGTT